>NW_015552793.1:1657-12774 GCF_001515605.1 Sinocyclocheilus anshuiensis | reverse complement strand
TACAAATGAGGACAATGGAAGCAATCAAAATCAACAAAAGAGCAATGATATGCAAGTGCTATGACAAGTCTCAGTTAGAACATTTAATGTAAAGTCTCTTTGGGATGGCACAATAATGCGCCGTTCACTTGCAGAACGCAAGCTTCTAGAGGGCACATAAGTCTGAAGTAATGAATTTAGGTAAAGGGGTGCAGAGCCAGTGGTGGTTTTGTAGGCAAACATTAATGCCTTGAATTTTATGTGAGCAGCTATTGCCAGTGCATAGCCAGTGCAAATTGATATATACATATATATTTATACACACACACACACATACAAAGAAATCAAGTAGATGGAATAGAAAAAGAATATAGAAAGCTAGAGTTTTTGTTTTGTTTTGTTTTAAAGAAAAACATGCAGTTAGAAAACGAAAAGACAGTGCAAGTGATAGAGGGTCAAGTGTTTTATCTTCATTAATGCTTTCTGAGAATTGCTTATTCTTGCTTACAACAAAACTGATCATTGTCTAAATCCCTTAATTGCTTTCTCTCGGTGAGTCTGAGCGTCAGACTTTTTCAGACATTTCACCTGTGACATACAATCATATTTGAATTGATACTTTTTGAGAATTGCTTATTTTAACTTTGAACAAAACTGGCAAATATTTAATACTTTTTATAGAAAAATACAGTCTATGATACTGACCAATAAATATCTCTCAGTTGCTTGAACACTCAAGACATGTACCTAAATCACTGTGGCATTATGTGTTGGCAACACTAATTACAGTACAGCTAGATCTAAAATCCAGAGGATCACCTGTATCGTTCTGTTTTAAGGCATTATAGATATAGCATTATGACTTTCTGTAAAGCTACTTTGAAACAATGCATATTGTTGCTTTACAAATAAATTGATTTGACTATGTTGGGCCACTCAAACAGATTGTAGTTCTTTTTGTTTCTGCTGTTGGTGCACATTTTACCTTTAAAGTAACAACAAAATCTAAATGGACTATTATTAATTTTTATGGAATATTGCAGTGTGTACTGTAAATGATTTATCAGTGCACAACATTATCTTTTTAATTCATCTGCCCTCATAATCTTTACTCAAAATGACTTCTCCACTTTGCTACCACATCTTTTCTCTTCTCTGATAACAGGTTCACTGGTGTGTGGATGGGACAGTAACCTGTCACTCAAATACAATAGCAAATGACAATGCCAAGTCAAGTCACCTTTATTTATGGGGGGGGGAAGTCGTGGCCTAATGATTAGAGAGTCGGACTCGTAACCCAAAGGTGTTGCGGGTGGATTGTAGGTGGGGGGAGTGAATGTACAGCGCTCTCTCCCACCTTCAATACCACGACTGAGGTGCCCTTGAGCAAGGCACCGAACCCCCAACCGCTCCCCGGGCGCCGGAGCAAAAATGGCTGCCCACTGCTCTGGGTGTGTGTTTAACGGTGTGTGTGTGTTCACTGCTGTGTGTGTGCACTTTGGATGGGATAAATGCAGAGCACTAATTCCGAGTATGGGTCACCATACTTGGCCACATGTCACGTCACTTTATTTAGTGCTTTATACAGTACAGATTGTGTCAAAGCAGCTTTACAGTGTCTAACACAGGGCTGTCCAAACTCAGTCCTGGTGGGCCAGTGTCCTGAAGAGTTTAGTTCCAACCCCAATTAAACACACCTGAACCAGCTAATCAAGCTCTTATAGGCATACTAGAAACTTGAAGGCAGGTGTGTTGAGGCAAGTTGGAGCTAAACTCTGCAGGACCGAGTTTGGGCACCCCTGGTCTAACAGGAAAATAGTTTGTAAATAATGAGGACGATAACAAAGAGTCATTTTTCAGTTAAAGTCAATTCATTGATGATTCAGTGATTTACATTTACATTTATTCATTTAGCAGACGCTTTTATCTATGGGCCCCCAAAATTATGCGTTTCGCTCCATAAACTGTACACGAATTCATGATCGTCTCAGTCCCCTTTAAATTTCATATGAAAACGGTGGCAGACTTCGATCGGCTCCTCCCCGTCTTTCAGTGCGATTTGCAAAGCGAGAAACAGAGGACAAGGTGTGTGTTTATCGATAGATTGTTATAATATCTGTATCTGTGCAGTTCTTTGTCATAAATACAGTTTACAAAACATCATGGGGGAGCAATCGGTTCCCCATCTACTGTAGCCTAAGTTTTTATTGTGTTCACCCCTCACACCACAGCTGTTTCCTCCAGCGAAAATGAAGCACATATGAATGCATACTTTATTAAACGATCATATTTCCATTTTCATTTGAAAATTTAACTTTCAATATAATACATATTCCAGTGCATGTGGCAAAGAGGTTTGCATACTTGAGCTAAGGAAAGAGGGTTGTACTAGAAATGCAAACAGTAAAATTTTGTGTTTGTACAGTAAACTGGTTGTGTGTGTGAGATCATGAAGACTTGAATTTGGCTTATTCAGTACTCAAATGTTACATTTACATTTAGTCATTTAGCAGACGCTTTTATCCAAAGCGACTTACAAATGAGGAGAATAAAAGCAGTCAAAACGAACAAAAGAGCAACAATAAGTGCAAATGACAAGTCTCGGTTAGCCTAACGCAGTACACATAGCAAGGTGTATATATATTGTAGCGGGTTCCTGAGGGGAAAAAGGAGAACAGACACAAGGAAATGAGTTCAACCCGGAGGGTGTGTTTGTTTACAAGTGAGCAGACGCAAGGAAACCAGCTCGGTGAAGCTTGACTGTACTCCTCCAGTCTGCATTCAGTGAAGTAGTGCTCCTTATGGGTGTTCCTCAGTGAAACAGTGTTTGTGGCCCAGGTGAGAGTGGGTGAAAGTCTTCTGAACAGGTGGGAATCAGTATATGCAGCAATCTGCTTGTGGAGGATCCATAACAGCAAACTCCTTTCAGTCACTCTCTGGCAAAGAAACAAAAGCACAAGTGTTAGCTTCAGTCTAGAGAAGAATCTCTACCTCTTCTGTTTCTACTGAGGTTTTTATCTTTGTCTAGGGGATTGACTGATAATTGATTGATTGACTGCCATCAGCTGTGCTTGGTGATTGCTCCTCAGCTGGTTTGTGTGTGTTGTCGCCCACATATGATGAGCTGCTGGCAACTCGCCAGTATTAACGTGGTAGGGGGGTTAGGGATGACCCTTACCAGACCTGACCAGCCAGAGAACATTCGGGACAACCCATCCGCATTTCCTTTGGAGATGCCAGCTTGATGTTTCACCACAAAATGGAAATCCTGAAGGGCAAGGAACCACCTGGTGACTCTGGTGTTCGTGTCCTTTGCCTTGGCCATCCACTGAAGCGGAGCATGGTCTGTCACCAGGGTGAAGGATCTTCCTAAGAGGTAATATCATAACTCCAGGACTGCCCACTTTATAGCAAAAGCTTCCTTCTCATACCGGGTTTCCGGTGGAGTGAGCTTTCTACTAACGTATGTCACCGGATGTTCTTCTCCCTGGATGGTTTGCGACAGAACTGCTCCCAGGCCAGTGTCTGAGGCATCTGTCTGGAGGGTAAATGGCCGAGAAAATTCAGGGGCATGCAGAACCGGGGACGATGAAAGGGCAGTCTTTAGACAATGGAACGCTTCGGCCTCAGAACTCCAATGTATTTTGTCTGGTTGGCCTTTCTTTGTCAGGTCTGTAAGGGGGCAAGCCAGAGAGGAGAAGTCTGGAATGAAACCTCGATAGTAGCCTGCTAAACCCAGGAAAGCCCGTACCTGCTTCTTCGTGGTTGGCCGGGGACAGTCCCGTATGGCGGCCACTTTCTCGCTCTGAGGAAGGATAAGACCTCGGCCTATGCGGTAGCCCAGGTAGCGTGCTTCATCAAGTCCCAGATGGCACTTGCAGGGATTAGCAGTTAGTCCAGCCCGACATAATGCAGACAGCAATTCCCATAACCTGGTTAAATGGTCCTCTCATTTCTCAGTGTGGACCACAACATCATTGAGAGAGGCTGCGGCATACTCCTGGTGGGGCCGCAGGACAACATCCATGAGCCTTTGGAAGGTGGCTGGAGCCCCATGCAGGCCAAAAAGAAGAACCCGGTACTGCCAGTGGCCACTAGGGGTGCTGAAGGCCATTTTCTGCTTGTCCCGAGGGTTCAGGGGGACCTGCCAGTAGCCCTTGGTGAGGTCTAACGTGGAGATGTAGCGTTCCCTTCCCAGCCTCTCGATGAGCTCATCCACTCTGGGCATGGGGTAGCTGTCGAACTGCAAGACTTCATTTAACTTCCGGAAGTCATTACAAAACCGGAAAGTGCCATCAGGTTTAGGCACCATGACAATTGGGCTTGACCAGGGGCTATTGGATGGTTCGATCACTTGCAGTTGGAGCATTCACCTCCTCCTCAATGGCTTGCCGGCGAGATTCAGGGACTCTATAGGGCCGCTGCCGGATAACAACCTGGGGAGGGGTCCGTATTTGATGAGTGAGGATGGTGGTGCGGCCCAGAAGTTCAGAGAAGACATCCTTAAACTCACGGGTCAGGGATTCCAGTTCCTTTCTCTGGGGACCCGCAAGGTGACTTCCGATGTCTACTATAGGATCACTGACTTCAGCTATCGGGGCAGCCGACTGAGCTTTCACAACCCATCGCTTCAGGAGGTTGATGTGGTATATTTGTTCCTTCTTCCGCCTCCCTGGCTGGCGCAGTCGGTAATTCACTGGTCCCACTCTCTCAACCACAGTATAAGGGCCCTGCCATGTAGCCAAGAACTTACAGGCAGAGTCAGGAACCAGGACAAGAACTTTATTGCCGGGCTGAAATTCCCGTGGCTGGGCTGGCCGATCATATAATCGTTCAAATGGGGTGAACCCTGTAGAGGCTTGAGGTACCTCTCTGATCCCAAACAGCACATAAGGCAGCATCCGGTCCCAGTCAAGCCCATCCTCGGCAACAACCCTCTTCAGCATCTGTTTCAAGGTTTTGTTAAAACGCTCGACAAGCCCGTCAGTCTGGGGGTGGTAGACAGAAGTTCAGAGATGCTTTACCTTCAACAGACGGCATAGATCGGCCAAGACCTGGGAGACAAAAGGCGTGCCCTGGTCTGTGAGTATCTCCGTAGGGATACCCACCCGGCTACACAGCAGAAACAGCTCCTGAGCTATGGCTGCAGAGGTTGCTCGACGAAGGGGAATGGCTTCCGGGTAGCGGGTGGCATAGTCCACAATGACTAAAATATGTTCGTGTCCCCATGCAGATTTAGGCAGCGACCCTATCAAGTTCAGTCCAATACGGGTGAATGGGACCTCGATGACCGGAAGCGGTATTAGGGGGGCCAGAGCAGGTTTCTTTGGGGCGGTTCTCTGAGAAACTTCGCAGGCTTGGCAGAAGCGACGAACATCCATATTCATACCCGGCCAGTGAAACCGATCCCGGAGATGTTGGAGGGTATTTTCTGCTGCTAGATGTCCAGCCATGGGATGGGAGTGGGCTAGTGTCATCACTAGGTCAGTCTTTCCTTTTGGCAGGACCAGCAATTCTTTTTCTTCACCCGCCTGATTGCCACACAGTACAACAAGCCATTTCTTATTACTAAGTGCGGGGAGGGGTGAGGTGGGGGGAGGCGCTCATTTCCATCTACCACCCTGACCTGATTCCAGCAGTTCTTTAGGCAGTCATCCTCCCGCTGCTCCCTACCCAAAGACCCTCCAGAGGTAACCTGCTGGAAGAGATCAGAGTAGACATCGACATTCTGACTCACCCGCTCTCTCACTCTCTGAAGCAAGGTAAGCCTGTCAACTGCGTCTTTCTTTTCGTGCAGGAGTCTTTTTATGTCGAGCAGGCAGTTCTGTCCAGCGTAGGAGTTGGTCCAAACTAGGCCAGTCTCTCCCCAAGAGCAAGGGCACAGGTAGGTCAGAGAGAACACCCACTTCCACCGACCAGGTACCTGGAGCAGCAGAGATTGACACTGTTTGAGCTGGAACATACCTGCTGTCCCCATGGACACAGGTGATTGGAAGAAGAGACCAGCTCAACTTGGTTGTTCCCAGCAACTGAGGGCGGACCAAAGTCACACTGCTTCCAGTGTCCAACACTGCCCGAACCCGTCTGCCATTTATCCGCACTTCTTGTTCCGGGGCACCGTCAGGCACAGTCTGATGAACAATGCAGCCCGCCATCCACGTTCGCGCCACTGGAGGATTAGGATCTGTAGGCATGGGTTTGTCTTTTTGTGTGCTTCGGGGAGCCCCCAGATTTACTGGCTTGTAGTTCCCATCCATTCCTTGTCGCTCCCTGATGATGCCCCTCCGGCTGAATGGAACAGCTCTCTTCCCCTGAGTCCCTTGCTAGTCATGCTTCTGAAAGCTCCACTGCTTTCACGAGTTGAGCTAGTGTGGTGGGGTTGGTGAGTCCCACAGCTCGACGATGAGGACGAGGAAGGGAACGCAACAGCCGATCCAAAGAGACTCTTTCTACTACCTCCGCTGCTGTTGCTTGGTCAGGCAGCAGCCAGTGTTTAACAAGTCGAGCAAGCTGGGTGGCCTGAATCCGCACTGAGATGCCTGGTTCAAAAGTCCATTCATGAACTTTCTGTGCAGCACATACTGAAGATAACCCCACACATCCGAGGATTTCTTTCTTCAGGACAGCATAATCATTTGCCTGATCTGCTGGTAAGGAATAATAGATCCGCTGTGGCTCTCCCACAAGCAGTGGAGCAAGAAGTTGTGCCCACTCGGTTTGATCCCAGTCTTCCCGGGTGGCTATCATCTCAAAAGTATGAAGGAATGCCTCAACATCATCCTGATCCATCATTTTTGGGAGGACTTGCTTCACTGAAGCTCGTCTTTCAAGCGGAGTCATGCAAGCAGTTGTCTCTGCTCATAAGCGCACCAGCTCTTCAGCTATCTGTGTCTGGCTGGCCACAAGCCTCTCTGATAACTGCTGTTGTCGAACGGATACCTCTGCAAGGTGCCGAATGATATCTCCCACGCTGGGGGAGTGAGCTGCTCCATTGGGGCCTTCGTGTCTTAGTTCTCCGGAGTGCATTCTCCACCAATGTAGCGGGTTCCTGAGGGGAAAAAGGAGAACAGACACAAGGAAATGAGAGTAGTCAATATGGACCACCACCTGTCAAGAATGATTTATGACCCTTGATTTATGGTTTTGACCTTTTGATCTTTCCCCTCCCTCCCCACGTCGCAACCACGCTGCGTTGTTTGACCCTGTGACCTGTTACATATCCAGATGTGACCTTTGCCTTCTGGGGGAAGAAATATGTTTGTCCAATGCTGTCCGATGTCATAAATGAAATCCCGAGGAATGTTTTTGTGTTTTTATGGTCTGTTCCCACATCTGCCATCTGACGCCCACATGTCCGGGGAGTAATCCGGCTGCATTCCGTGGTACGCTTAGATAAATAGATCTCAGGCATTTCTGTGGAAAATCAGAAAAGAGCTGTGAAATACATAGCATGGACGTCTTACACTCACCTAAAACTCCTGAGAAGCAATAGTATGAAGAGATGTTGGAAGATCAGAAAAGAGCTGTGAAATACATATCGGTTTTAAGGTCGAAATCAGAAATAAGTAACCAATTTTAACATATCACAATATGTTCGCCCACACACATATAATCTGATGACTGTATAAAAAGGATTTAAATAACATGACCAAAAATGAATTGAAAATAAAACAATAAATTAAGGAATGGTTTAAAATATAAATCCCTTACATTTTCCAAAAAGGGCCGGAGCAAACATATCTTTATTTCAAACGTACCTCAAATGAGATGCTCACAAAATGTGCTTAATTTGAGTTGAAAAATTTAACCCACACACACACACACACTTATACAAACTATTGGGAGTATTACAAGTTTTCTATTTCATCCTACCCTGAACTGCATCCAATATCATTTCATCAATATGATAGTATAACTCTCTCCTTCTCTCTCTATCACTCACTCACTCAGTCACTCACTCACTAGAAGCAGATATAAATACAAAACCAGTCCTAAATGAAAGATAAGAAGTTGACAAAAACATTGAATCCAATCTTTGTTGATAATATAGCATAATGAGTGATTTAGAAGCATTTGTTTGAGGCCGAGTCATTTTTGCCCTGGAACATCACAGGTGTAACAAGGTGAAAAATCTCCCCCAGAAAAGTATGAAAGTGATCAAATTTTTTTTTAGAAGTAGTTATACCCTTTGTGAACAAAGTCACAAAATTTCAGTCCAATGCGATAACATTAACTAGTATTTTCGGGGAAAAAAAAATTTTTTCAGAGCAAAAAGGACCCGAACACCACATGAGGGTTAATCTTGCTTGGAGCTACACTCACGTCTCTCTCACAGTGAAATTGGAAAAGTGCTTCCATCTAGAGACCTGCGCGGGACGGATTTTTCAGTCCCGCTCCAGCAAGATTCTGTCCCATGCCCGCCCGCTCCCGCAGAAATGTATCTTATCTGGTCCCGCTCCCGCCCGCATAAAAGTAATCTATATAGATTTTTTTCAGTAGGCTACCTCGAAGAAATTTACATTAAATGGTTCTGTAACATCTCCTAAGCTCCACAACATACCAGCATAAACGCTCCCGATAAAATATTTGTTATGTAGGCTAAGCATCAACATTCACAATCACAAACCACTGTTCTTTTTAACAGAAAAGCAAGCATGGGCTGCTGCGTGCATGGTTTGGCATGGCAGAATGCGAGCAGCACGCTTACTTTATTATCACTAAAAGCTGACATCTCAGTTAATGCGATCTCATAAAGCTCTGTTATAACATATTAAATATATGCACAATTAATCTTTCACAGTGTCTACACTTCCTGTGTTAATATGAGAGGATTCGTGAGCAGGCCATTTCAGCACTGCGGTGAGTAGATTCTAACTTAATAAATCACCTCTGATTGGCCATTGCGTTCCAGAAATCAACAGCTGAGTCTGTGATTGGCTATGTTGCCAACCCTTTAAACACGTGTTATAAATAGAAACTATGCCTAGCTTGCGCATGTCAATCATTTTAATGTTAATATTAGTCGTTCTTTTTGCTTTCCTGCAACAGATAAATAACAATTTATATGTTTTAGACACTTTATGTTTAGATAATTTCTATTTTGCGGGAGTCCCGCGAATCATTTTATTCTCCCGCACACACACGAGTCTCTTCCCGCCCGCACCCGAACTCACCCATCAAGAGTTGTCCCGCGCCGCACCCTGTTGCGTTGGGTCCCGCCGGAAGTAGGATCATGCCGTCACGTCTCAAACGAAATGTTTAAGATCTGTTCCCCCTCTGCCTCTTTAACACCGAAGAGACCGTGTGGAACTGTGGTCAGAGGCGGCGTGGAGCAAGCCGTCATTTTGCAGCATCGATTCGTATCTCATGCGGAGCGGGATTTTAGAAATGTTTTAATTATTTTGTTAATATTACATTTATATTCTCGCGTTTTAAATATTATCTAGCCTTGTTTTTTTATTTCACAGTGTTTTTGCTATGGCACAGACGCAGCTCGTGTCTCTTTCCTGAAAGTTCATGAATTCAGCCCCAATTCAGCCCCAAAGAATTCAAAAGAATTTCACCTGCCAGTCACTCGTTGGAAATGTTTGACCAGATGGAGTCCGAACAAACCATTATGATATGGTCTTTGTTTTAAGAAGTTCTAACTGTTTGTACACATGTTCGGATTTAGTAACTATCATAAATAACCCACATTCCTCTGTTAGTATTCACAGGAAACACCGATTCCAAGGCCTGTGTAAAGACAAGTCTGTGTTAGGCTAACATATGCAGCTAATGTTGTTTTTTAAGATCGTAAATAGCATTCGTCTGTTTGTACTTTGTCTGTATATTTAAATTCCATGTTATAGTTTTTAAGTTATTCTAATTATTCTGCCTTACAAACGCGTTTTACTTATTAAATATATTCAAACTAACGATACTGTAAATAAATTAATATAATAATTAATATATTTGTTACTATCATCGTGAAACGATTCGCTAAAGAAAATATTTTTATATTATGGTATAATGTTGAATTTCAAAGCAAACCGTTCATCATGGATTATGTTTTAGATAGAGATCCGATGACACCTGTTGGCCAGAGTTAAAATTACATCTACTTAGAGAAATGATTAAACTTATTTATTCGACTACAAATAATAAAACAAATATACAATATTTTGCTAGCTATTCTCATCGCCTTTAAAATATTATTCCCCTTTAAATCTATAGGCGTATCACACAACTATTTATAAGAAATTATGACAAAAAGCTGTTTGCCATACGGGAGGTGTCCGAGGCGGTAATATTTGTGTTTACCCAAGGGCCCGGCCACCTCGGTCACTGCGCCCCCTCACCTCTGGTGCCGTCTCCGTAGTGGGCGCCCTGATTTTAGTCGGTGAGGCAAGGTACTGCCCTGGGAAGGTCTCCCAGGCTGTTAAATACACAGATTAAAAGCGAAATGTTTTAATTTCGGTTCGTTCTTAGCAAAACTTTTTTTTTTCGTTCAGATTATGCAGAACGAAATAAGAACGGTACTGCATTTAGAAAGAATTCTTATTAACTTTGCTATTATTCTTGAATTTTCAAACTGCTAACACTTTGCACTTTGCAGTTTCGAATTATGCCTTTACTGTATGACCAAAAATTACGGAGTAGCCTATTTTATGTTTCAGCTGTTTGGTCGCACCGGCGCCTCATGCGCACACTAAGCTACTGCATTCATTGGAAACAGTGCATCCGTTTACCGTAGTGTTCATAATGTTGGTACATTATACCATTATTAGGCCTGCCGTTATTATTTCTGAAAATGCAACTTATAGGAAACGTATCTTTTTTTTATTTTCCTCAAATTTTTTTGAATTGTGTTTTTAAAAGCATGCAGCAAACGAAAATATGCGATTAATCTGTTAAAATGTTAAAATTTGTTACTGTGGGTTAACAAATTTACATTAGTAGGCTATTCTTATGCTTGGCTTCACAGATAGCAACAGAGTCTGGGCCAAATCTGGTTTACATTCACTTCTGGCTTTTTTGTCTTGATTGCAAATGTTTTTTTTTTTGTTTTTGTTTTTTTTATGTACGATAATTAAAACAAAAATCAGGCGTCTGTATTTATAACATCAATTACTAGGCCTACATTCTTTTTTTTTCAG
>NW_015552793.1:0-1581 GCF_001515605.1 Sinocyclocheilus anshuiensis | reverse complement strand
GTAATTTTAATATTTTTATCTATAGGCCTATACAGCAAAACTACAGAGCTTCCAGTAGGTTATTTTATGGAGCTGTAAACACGGGAATCTCCGACCGCATGCAATCTTTGACGAACACCCAATTCATATATCAAACTAGGCTATATGTTATGAAATTGTACATAGGCTATATCAGATTATTTTATTTACAAGTTTCATGTTTGTGTTTATCCCATTTTCCCCCCGTTGCATCTGAAAAGTACTTTCAGAAAAAAAATGTTTTTCAAAGCAGCTGCGCTTTTAAATTACGACTTGTGTACTTTCATACATCTGTCGGCACTTCTTTAACAAACAAATTAGATAGATCGCGATCTAACACACTGCTCCATATAACAAAGCACTGTAAACAAGCAACGACTAGATAACTTGGCAACAATAATTAATATATTGATTTAAAAATGTGAACATTTTCAGGGACAGGAAAAGAGTGATTAGGATTCTGGTGATTAGGAACATCAAGTTTCAATCCAACCCAAGGCTGGCAAACATATGAGATTATTTCAACACAGGCTCGAACCTGGTCACCACGATAGTGCAGTGTGTGCGAGACCTGATGAATAACGAGTGCTTCTCAATACACAAACTGATGCTTCCTCGTTTGCTCGCTCCTCTGTCCTTCAGCCCATGGCCCAGAAAGTGATAAAAGTTAGCCATCTGAAAGACAATTCCATAACTGCACCATGAGAAAAGAAGAATGAGAAAGCTTCTAGAGGAGCTATGACCAAGGATACACAGGTGGTGTAGTAGTGACTTATGAAGTGGCCATACTGTGGCCCTGTCCCAAATCATACCCTAAATCCTTCTGAATCCACACTTCCGTGATGTAATGCGGCTTTGACTGTCGGGTAGCAGTCTGCTGTGGAGCTCGCAAGCTCCCTTCTGAAAGCTAAAATGGGACACCTTACGGTCTCTTAACGGATATGTGCATGCAGCGGTCATTGTCCACAAGTCCACAAAGATCACAAGTGCACATGAAGTGTGCCATTTCAACACGGTCTCACCCCTATTCGTCACATACTGCCGTTTGGTAATTTCACCCTCACGTCCATAAGCCGACGTTGAGGGTACCCCCTATTCGTCGCTTGACAACGTAGAGGGTCGTCCGATAGATTTGAGTGCAAATCCCTCATCTTTGAATTTTGACGAAATGGGGTTATCCATCCAGCGGTTTGCCTGCGCTGGAAAGTATGGTTTTAGGCGATTGATTTTATGCTGCAAATGTGTATTTTGCAGTAGCGTGCGGCGCATATACTGTTACAATCATTCATTGGTGCGGTGACCATACATTTTCGTGGGGCAGAAACCGGTATCACGACTTTTTTTTCTCTCTTTTTTATATAATTTTGGGCTACATTAAAATGACATATTTACAGGACTGTATATTTGCTGTATGCTTAAAACATGCCTTAATTTAGGTGGGATATTTTATAATTTTCGATCACATACTGCCGATTGGTAATTTCCCCCTCACGTCCATAAACCGACGTTGAAGGGTAACCCCTATTCGTCGCTTGACAACGTAGAGGGTCGTCCGATATTTGA
>NW_015552792.1:69958-90311 GCF_001515605.1 Sinocyclocheilus anshuiensis | reverse complement strand
TATATACCTAACCCTAACCCTAACCCTAACCCTAACCTAACCCTAGAACCTAAACCTACCCATTCTAACCCTGAAGAACCTAAAATCTACCCATTCTAACCCTAGGACTACTTAACTCTACTATACTAAGAGACATTTTATGATTCATGATTGAAAATTCATCTAAAGGTCAAGAAGCACGAATGGATGGCGGGCTCTGGTCGTGGGGCCAGGCCTGAACGGAGCTAGGAAGTGGCCAGAAGGAATTGAAGGACAGCGCACAACCGAAATCGGACTCTGTTTCGATTTTTGGATTCTTTAATCCCTAACCCTAACCCTAACCCTAACGCCTAATCGGCTTAACCCTAATTAATTTATAATTATAATCACGAATCACATCCAAGCCTAAACCTAAGGTCTCTAAACACTAACAAACTCACGGCCTAACACCTAACAGCCAAAGAAATGAAAGGTGAAAATAATATAATAATAATATTATTATACTGAGCAAGGGTATGGCCTTGGAGTCTAATAGATACATTTTTTATTTTTGTGTATATATATATAAAAAATAACATGATCAGCATGATTATTGGATGTCATAAAATAAATAAATAAATAAATATACTAATAAATAAATATTTACAAGCATTAAAAGACGGATATATTTAAGACACAGACGCATATCAGACAACACTAATTACAGTTTGGAATGAAAAGACAGTGAAGAGGTGTTTGGAGGAAGGACTGGATTGAAATAGGACTTGAAGCGGTCAGTGGAAATGTAGGACCGTGCGTAACCGAGTGTGGACTTTGTCTGACCTTTGGTTTCTATAATCCCTAACCCTAACCTAACCTAACCTATGGACCTGAAACCTAGCCTTTCCAGCCCTTATGCCCAATGCCAGAATGAGCTAATCACAACCAATATGGTATAATCAAGCAATGATCAAGTCTTGGTTTATTTTGGGATGTAGAAGAGGACACTACAACATTGGGCAAATATTCTCCTTGACTTCAAAACTAACCTTTTGGGAATGCGATGCTGGACCAGGATTACTGGGTTGTGACCTTTTTGGGTTGCAGTCTGGTTCGCTGGCCTGGAACAAGTTCAGTCAAGAACTTCGCATTCCTAGATCTTGTTGGATCTAAATCGAGCCCTGAACCAACCCTCGCCCAAAGCCTAACCACTGTAGCCCTGTGGGCCAGACATCTTTTGGCCTGGCTCTAGATAGACCTAACCCGGTACCAAACACTGCCCTAAATTTAACCCCTATGGATTGATGGACAAATAACTTAGTTGTTTCCTATAACCTTGACCAGAAATACAGTCTGGTTCCATACGCTGCCCTAAATCCTACCTATCGTAACCATATGGGCCAGATATTTTACTTTTTCCACCATTGTGCCTAGGCCCGATGCCCAGGAGGCATCTCCCAGACAGGAGTTGATCAACAGCCTAAGTGGTATAATCTAACATGCGTGGGCCCGTGCACCTCTCCTCAGTCTCCCTATTCCAAACCTGCCTAGACGGGTGCTAGGTTGGGGGGAGCTGTTGTACTTTTCCAAAACCTAACCCTAACCCTAACCTAACCTAACCTTCATACAGGAGTGTTCGGGGAAGCATTGAGTTGGGTTTGTATACAGTTTTCAAATTTTTAGATCCTAACTCTAACGTCCATCTGCCTAGTCTGGCGCTGGATACTCCCTTCACCTTTCCGTTTAAAAGAAGTTGCAGAGGTGTGTGTGGAGTATGCAATGTTACTTCATTGAAACCATAAATGTATTCAAAATGTGACATTGCCCAATGGACAGATAGGAGGTGTCTTGTACAGGAGTCAAAAGCTTTTTCAACTGGGGAAAGTACTCGAGAAGCATAAGCAATGGGTCGCAAATTTTCCTGTACTTCTTGAAGGAGGACGGCTGAAAGAGCCTCCTCCGTTGCAGCTGTCTGCAAAATAAATGGTTGTGTTCTGTCTGGATTGCGTAAGGCTGGAGCTTCAAACAATGCCACTTTCAGCTTTTCAAAGGCTGTCTGATGATCGGGACCCCAATCTAAAGAATAATTTTTCTTCTTTTTTCCTGAAAGAAGATTGTTCAGAGGTTTTGCAATATCTGCGAAGCCTTCAATGAATTCTCTGCAAAATCCCACTATACCTAAAAATGACCTCAAAGCTGTTACTGATACTGGAACTGGGAGTCTCTGAATAATTTCCACCTAAAAGAACGCCAATATTACAAAATATAACATTAAAAAGTGTATAAATCACTCGTTTTTCTAAAGAAACATTGTCCAACAGCGACACCAGCAGGTAAAGTTACAGTGGGAGTCTGCGTCTCTCTCGCCTCCCCTGAGCCCATTGATTTTTAACAGATCAACTAAAGCATGCCGTAAGTTTGGTGGGGGGTAATTGAGAATGAATGGGGAAAAATCACAAGACAGGAGACAATGCCTCCATCGCGATATGATTGGATCTGACTGGTTATGTTCGGCTGTGATTGGTTCATGCGATAAATCCCGCCTCTTGTGTTCATGTGCATTTCGCATTCGCGAATCAGTCTGAATGAAATAATATAATGGCGTTAAAGGGATAGTTCACCCAAAAATGAAAATTCTGTCATTCACTGAAGACGAAGAGCTTTTTTTCTAATTCAGGTGAGGAGTAGGCTTATCTCACTAAATGGAAGCAAGCTGATTATAGTCAGCCTTCTCTAGTTATTTATTTTATTAATAGCCTACTTATTTTAGTTAAGTGCTTAAATTGTAAATATGCATTTATTCAATTATTTTATTTAGTGCATTTGTATTTTGTTGTTTTTGTATATAGTTTTGCAATAAAAGCATATCAACCAGGTTCCAGAAATAATCACTGAGGGTGCTTCTGAAATGAGTGAGGGTGCTCTAGTCTTAATGCACATTTTCACATATTTTGTCCCGTCTGTTGCTATGGTTATCACTGTGTCAATCACTGCTACTTCGAGAGTGAATCCCGCATAAATATACTGACGTCATTCCTGAAACTTTGCAATGTGTGTGTGGCCGAAAAACAAAGTTCTAGGCTACATTTTAAATGGATTATTGACTAGAAAGCTTGCAAAGAGTGCTCATAACCACTAAAAAGCTGTCACTCTTTGTTTAGTGAGTGTACACGATGTATTATAACATACATCGTTCCGCAAACACAACCTCCCCCCAACACATGTTTTTTGAACATTAAAGCATGTCAACATATTCTGTTACACCAAATAATGATCTTTAAAATAGCATCATATGACCCCTTTAAGATATTTATGATGGAATCTGACAGCTCTCTGACCCTCCCATAGACACAAGGGTACTGCCACGATCAACGTCCAGAAACATAGCAAGGAGATCGGTAAAATAATCCATGTGATATCAGGGGTTCAACCGTAATATTACGACGCTATGAGAATACTTTTTGTGCGCAAGAGAAAAAAAAAACGACTTTATTCAACAATTCGTCTCCTCCGCGTCACCCTAGAGCCATTTTGGAGAGTATACCGCTTTTGGCCCGACGGTGGAAACGCGACCAATATTTACTGAGCTTTGATCACTGATGAACTGAATAATTCAAAAATAGTTAAAAGTTCACTATTAAAAAGAATAGCTGAACATAAGTTCACAGATCAAATATATTGTTGAAATTGTTACTGCCTTCAGTTATTATTTTGGAATAAATGTCAAATGCTTAAAAACGTTAACTTGATGAGATTCATACTTGGCTTTAATAAACAGAATATTGATTACATTGTTAATGTAAAAATATAAAATATAATTGTTTTTTTGTTGTTGCTGATTTCTGGTAGTGTAAATAATGTTTATTTAACCAAGAACATGCGACTTGGACAGGAATTTACATTTGATATTTAAAAAATATCGTTTCAGAACACCACCGCACACCACTTATAAATATATATATATTGACGTAAACTACATTGCCCATGAACCCTTGCTGCAGGCTCTAAATCTGCTCTCAGCTTGTTTCCTAATCTAGTCGTCTACTAAACCTAGCATTGCGTGTGTGTGTGTGTGTGTGTGTAATTATTATTTACTTCAGCGGTTTTTGTAGTAAACTACATTACCCATGAACCCTTGCTGCCGGCTCTAAATCTTACAGGAAATCGCATGGATTTATCAACATCTCTGCTGCTCCTAAACGTCACATGTATGTTCACCTTTAGCATATGAACGCATTAACTCTGATTACCTCGTTGATATTGAAACTAAGACTCTGGACTGTGAGTTTTATTCTCAGATGAGACAGATGGCGTGAAACAGATGGGCGGAAAATAGGACACGCAAATACAACGAGACGAACGCGCTTGTGCGTATAGAGAGACGCGTAAAGAGCGGGGAATGATGGTGGATAACCGGCACGCCACAGCTCTGGTCATCGCCGGGGTTTTAAGCGTCCTGGCCTCCGTGTATCTGTCGGTGTCGATCGGCTCGCCGCACTGGTACCGGTACACGAGCCCGCCGGTGCGCGCGGAGCCCAACGCCACGGAGCTGCGCGCGCTGCAGGACGAGTTTCTGGAAGGAGACTTTGACGAGAAAACCGTGAGCGACGCGCTGTTCCGCATGAACGGGACGCTCGGACTGTGGTGGAGATGCATTCAGACGCCCACTGACGCGCACTGGTACAGAGAACCCGGTAAATGTGTTCATTTACACCATCAGCACGAGGTTGCTGTTTATCGGAATGATTATTTTGATCGCTGTCTCATGATTTTATTCACATTTTTGTTAAGAGCGTTCTTGTGCATTCATATTGTGTTGTCTGTGTTTTTCAGATCCAAAGATGATGATGGAGTGTGTGAGTTTTACTCTCTCGCAGCAGTTCACTCCAAAATACAAAGAGCCTGGAAATCACAACAGTGGAGAAGATATGATACGAACCTGTGAGCACACACACGCACTCACACTCACACACACACGCACACACAAACACACTCCCACACAAGCACACACACACTCGCACACACAAGCACACACACACTCTCACACACGCACTCGCACTCACACAAACATGAACACACGCACACACACACACACAAGCACGCACGCACTCACACTCACTCACACGCATGCGCACTCACACACACACGCGCACAAGCACACACACACAAACACACAAGCACTCTCACACGCGCACAAGCACACACACACACACACAAGCACTCTCACACGCGCACAAGCACACACACACACACACAAGCACTCTCACACGCGCACAAGCACACACACACACACACAAGCACTCTCACACGCGCACAAGCACACACACACACACACAAGCACTCTCACACGCGCACAAGCACACACACACAGACACACACAAGCACACTCCCACACAAGCACACACACACACACTCTCTCTCACTCACACACACACACACTCACACTCACTCACTCACACACTCACTCACTCACACACACACGCGCGCACACTCACACGCACGCACAAGCACACACACACACACACAAACACACTCACACACACAAGCACACACAAACACACTCACACACACAAACACACACACACACTCTTGTATCTGTTTTTCTTTGTGTAATTTATATATATGTAATTCATCCTTCGGTTGCTCTGAATACAAGTCAAATGTTTGAAACTCTGCAGATCTGTGGCGGTGTCAGCTCCTGCTGCCGCTGGTCTCTCTGGGTCTGGTGGTTCTTGGTGGTTTGCTGGGGTTCTGTGCGTGTCTGTGTGGCAGTCTGAGCCCGGCGCTCTTCATTGGCCTTCTTCATCTGCTGGCAGGTCAGAGATGCTTGTCAGTTCATCTGGATGGTGTTGTATCTTCATCACTGAGGAGGTTTTGTGCTGGATTTGAGATGTTTTCTCTCCTCAGGCCTGTGTTCTCTGGCGACCGTGTGCTGTTTTCTGGCCGGGATGGATCTGCTGCACCGTGTGTCTGTGTTGCCGGATCACGTGGGCGGTGCGCTGGGCTGGTCGCTGTATCTAGCGCTCATCGCGTCTCCTCTGCACATGATGGCCGCTGCGCTGCTGGTGTGGGCGGCTCGCAGCCACAGTCAGAGCTACTACCGCATGACTGTCTACAGAGTCGCTTAAATCAGCGGAGCGACTGCCATGGATCAGATCCAATCAAACAGAAAAAATCTAAAATGAACAGTGACACTGAATCTATTGTACATAAATGTGGTCAGTGTGTTGAAGAGCGACACCTGCTAGTCTTGTTCTGAGAACGTCAGATGCACTTTCAAGAGATAATGAGCCCTTAATTCTGGAGAAATCTCTACAAGTGTGTGTGTGTGTGTGTGTCAATCCAGATTCATGATGGGAGGGTCCAAAATTCACACTTTGCAACACCTCCTGGGGGATAAAAAGACAAAAACAAAAATGTACCGACCATAAACTGTATTTTGCATGTTTTTGGGTTGATGTTTTGTCCCTGTGACATTAGGATAACCATTTCTCTGATGGCGAATTGTCCACTGAGTAAGTCATGACAGATTCTCTAACGGAAGTTTATTTAATAAATAGCTTTTGGATAGATTTTTAAACATTTTTACTTTTACATTTTTAGTAAATGCAGTTCATAATAACATTATCTGCAAACCGGCAAGTAATTGTTTTTACACGGGATGGCCCGCGTTTGGCGAGTGCTTTGGACCCTGTTGCAGGTGTAGCGTGACTGTCGCTGATGTTTTTATGCATAACTAGTTGTGTGTAACTGATAAATAAACAGCAACAGAATCTAATCTAAACTCCAGCAACAGCACTCAAAACCAAGAACTGAAGCGTATGTGTTTTATAGTTTAAGCACTGATAAACTTTCACTCAGTGTTTGTGACGCATGCAATCTGTGATTTCAGATTTACACTATTAGAAACGTCAAACAGCTCGACTTCTTGTGTTTTAGCTTTAGTGAAGCAGCACGAACAGCCAGTGATCTTAGTGTGCTGCTTTTAAATGTATTAATGTTATTTATTACTATAATTCATATTTATATATGTATTTCTGTACAGTACATTTATTTTTGGTAATTGCTAACAAGCTACATGTGTGATGATGTGTCAGTGCTTGTTGATGTGGATTCTGCTTCATTTGTCACACTAGAAATGAAAGGTCATGTCAGGTGCATTATGGGATACAGTGTCTCTCTGATCTGTTGTGTAACTGCACAGACTGACCAGTGTAGTTGGTGATCTGTGTGTCCATGCTAATAAAAACATCATCTGTGCACTATTTACCAGGAGGCCCTGTAGTAAAAATAACAAATAACCAATTTCACATGGATGGCCTGCTGTTTTCAAAGGGCCACATTCTGTCACAATGTGACAAACTACACACTGATTTTACACCAGAATCCAAAGTCCAGGGATTTTCCTGTTCTTTGACACTGTCTTTGTTCTGCACTTGTTTTGTAACTGATGCTTTCTCTTGTTCTGCACTTGTTTTGTAACTGATCCTTTCTCTTGCTCATTTATGTGTGTGGGTGTGTGTGTGTGTGTGTGTGTGTGTTAGATCTTACTCTACACCGGATCATCTGAAGAGGCGGCGCTGAACAGGCATCATCGATCGCTCACAGGCGGCTCAGTCGAGCAGTGACGTCGTCGAGCGCATGAAGATGGCGGATCCGAATGCAAAACAAACCGGGCAGAAAAGGTAAAAATGTTTTATATACAGCAGTTTGTCATGTGTTTATGGACACATCTCGCGAATGCAGCTGCAACTATGCCTATAATGTGGTACAGACGTTTGTATGTCATTAAAAATCAAAACAAATCCATATTAAATCGGACACACCCGGACAAACGTCATATTGAAATTGATATTAATAAATGATACCTGCATATCTATTAACATGCATTATTAATGATCTAAGAGGAAAAGACCAGCAGCAGTTTCATTTACATTTATGATTATATGTTTATAATCGGGATGTTGGTGCCAAACAGCTCAAAGTCATTTCAGATTAATCATCACTGTTTATTCATGATCGAGAGTAAAAGTGTAACTTTGAAGATACAGTTTGCAGATTTCATTGTGTTTGTCTCCTGATTGTAAGTGAGTCAGTCAGATGCTCCCTACTGAGGGCCCTTCAGGTGATCACATGATTATGTGCATGTGGAGGATGAGTGTAATCACACAGTTAATTCTTTCTCACATTAATTACCAAGAGCGAAGCCTCTGGCGTGATGATCACATGTGTTTAGCTGCTGATGCCGTTGTTCTGACATGTAATGCTTCCTATCAGATTATGCTACCAACACTGTATTTATCCGACTGTAAGGGTAGGTTTAGGGTTGGGGTAGGTGTACATGTTAATAAAGCCTCACACCTTATTAATATCATGCTGGAAGCAAAATCTGATAGGTAGCACAAATCGACAGAACACCGTCTCTGTGCTGCAACACTTTCTCCAGCAGTCTGTACATGATCAGAAATATTCGATGAGATGTTTTAAGACGTGTTTTCTCCGTGGAGCTGATGCTGTGTGTGTTTCAGTGTGAAGACGTGTTTTCTCCGTGGAGCCGATGTTGTGTGTGTTTCAGTGTGAAGACGTGTTTTCTCCGTGGAGCCGATGTTGTGTGTGTTTCAGTGTGAAGACGTGTTTTCTCCGTGGAGCCGATGTTGTGTGTGTTTCAGTGTGAAGACGTGTTTTCTCCGTGGAGCTGATGCTGTGTGTGTTTCAGTGTGAAGACGTGTTTTCTCCGTGGAGCTGATGCTGTGTGTGTTTCAGTGTGAAGATCGCGATGGGGGCTGTCGTGTGTGTGGAGAGCGACATCAGAGGAGACGTGACCATCGGTACATCCCTTCATTTCACTCAAAATAAAGCACTACAAGCTTTCCGTCTCAGGAAATAATGCGTTTTTTGTTTATAGAGTGATGAAACGCATATCTTTTATTATGGATTATAAAAACAGACAGTTGTGTTCCTGTCCTCTGATTGGCCGGTCCAGTGTTGCTATAGTAACGGGGACATGACATCACTGGATCTGCTAGTGCAGGACAATGAAATTATGAACATTTGTGTTAATATGTTTATGTAGAAATCGTTTGATCTAAGCGATTAGACACTTTAGCTGCTGTGACTGAAGAACTAATAATCATGATCTGCTGTCTGAAAGAACGGTTCTGGTCTGGTTTCAGGAGCCAGGACCGTGGTTCACCCGAAGGCGCGGATCATTGCAGAGGCCGGACCCATCGTGATCGGAGACGGAAACCTGATCGAGGAGCAGGCCCTGATCATCAACAGGTCATGAAGATTCTCACATCGTTACAAACTCATTAAGACTTCTGTTCGTCTTGCAAACACAAATGAAGATGCTTTGAATGAATCCTCAGATTTCTGTTCTCTCCTTTGAAAGTCCATTCACCACTTCAAATAAGTTCATAAAGACTTCGTTAAAGTAAAATGGGATGATATAATAAGTCTTCTTAACAGACACTAGTGTTGTCACGGTACCAAAATTTCAGTATTCGGTACCAATACCAGTGAAAATCCATGGTTCTCGGTACCAATTTCGGTACCAAAGCAAAACACAAAAACATGCTAATTGAACAACATTTTTATTAATAATGTTAAACAAAAATTAAATGTACAAAACTAATGCCATTCTTTATACTTACTTAAAATTGTTTCAAGTTTTCCCACAAGTAATAAAATTATGAAAAAAGTAAACAAGTTTCACCCAAAAGTTTAGTCATAGTTCTGCTCCTGGTACCGTAACGTTTTCATTTTTTTAGTACCGACTTGGTACCGAAATACCGGGTCTTTTGACAACACTAATCTAAGCACAGGGTCTAAAGCGCACGGCGCAGCTGCACTTAGTGTCCGAATCCACTTTTGCTAGTTTAGCGACGGGAAAAACACATGGTCTACAAGTAACGTGCAATAAACCAATCGGAGTCTCATCTCCCATCCCCTTTAAAGGCCAGTTGCGCTTGTCCTTGGCGGATTCGCTGTTTACACGGCAGAATTAGACTGAACGCTTCTCCAGAGAGGAAAGCTTCCATCTGCGGGGCACAATAATAATATCTTTCATTTTTAGTATCTGGTGTGTTTGTGTGTGTGATAAGCAGAGTGTAGGCTCATATTACTAACGCGCTCTTTAATTAACAAAGAAAATATTGCACCATTGACTTTAGACCAGGTTTCAGTTGCCTCAAAATAGCACACCTGGTTTTCAGAGCAGCACGCCCATGAGCACACAAATCAGCACAGGTGCAGGACGTGAAAATGATAACTGCGTCGGGCTGAAACTAGAAAAAACACTTGCGCCGGGTGCTTGATAGGGCCCTATTTTTCAGAGCTTACACTACAGTGTTTTGTGATCTTGTAATGGTTCTGTTGCTGGAGTAATCCTGTTTGCATCTCTCTTCTACTACAGGTGCGTATCGGTGGGCGGGGCTAATGTAGAATCAGTGGACGGGGCTAAAGAGGCGGAGTTTAGTCACACTATTACATCATAAAGTGCACGTTCCAAAACAAGCCGTTTTCTGAGCTTGGTTTCAATAAAAGCTGTTTTTAGACTAACGAGAAAGTTTTGAGTTTTGAAACTTGCAGGATGTTTTTGTAATACCTTGACCGGTTAAATGTCAAAAGATCAAGGGAAATTTTATTTCTTAGTTCATGACCCTTTTAATTTATTATTATGAGCAGATTTTATTCTCGTATAAGTTATGGGTTTGGGACGGCGTGAGGGTGAATATATAATGACAGAAACATCATGCGTGTGAAATCTCGTGGCGTTTGTGTGCAGCTATCCTGAAAACATGCTTCCAGACGCCGAGGATGTCGAACCCAAAACCATGAACATCGGGATCAATAACGTCTTTGAAGTCGGCTGCGGTACGTCTTCATTTCAGCAGACCGTCGGCTCAACATGAAGCTTCTCTCAACTAATGTAACTTGAATTTGTTTTCAGTGTCTCAGGCCTTGAAAATCGGGGACAACAACGTGATTGAGTCCAAAGGTGAGAGCGCGGTGTCTGAAAGGATGGAGTAGCGCAGGTAAAGCGCCGCTGATGTGTGTGATGTGTGTGTGTTCAGCTGAGGTCGGGAGGAACGTGATTTTGACCAGTGGGTGTATCGTGGGAGCGTGTTGTGCGGTGAACACCTGTGAAGTGATTCCAGAAAACACCGTGATCTACGGCTCCGAGTGTTTGAGACGCGTGCAGACCGAGAGACCGCAGGTAACACACACACACCGTGTGTTTCTGATACACCTGAGAAACCTGCTGCTATTCTGACCGTCTCTGTCCTCTCTAGCCTCAAACGCTGCAGCTGGACTTCCTGATGAAGATCCTGCCCAATTACCATCATCTGAAGAAGACCGTGAAAGCAAGCTCCACTCCGGCGAGAAGCTGAAAGCAGCGCAGCCGAGGATCTCAGATGTAACGAGATCATGAGCACAGATCTGTTTCCTTTGGTCGCTGCATGCGATGTTTCGGTATTATAGTGTCGTTGGTTGTGTTGTAAGTTATTGATGACACATTAAATACTCTTTCATATGTAGCAGGTGTCTCACTCTCTGTTTCTTGTGTTCTTTCATTTCTTCTCCACATGGTGGCGCCAAATCTACACGATGACAGAAGAAGCGAGTTAATGAAATGTGTTATTGTTATTGTGGCACATGCATGTTTATTCAGCAGTTTAAAGGTTGTTGTTTTGAACATTATAGTTCTGATGATCGCTGATTATATAGAAAACATAGGTTCTCATTTGATTGAATATGACAGTGTGTATAAATAGCAAACAAGCGAGTCTGTGAGCAATAAAGGGCAGGTTAATCTTGAGACAGGTGACCTTTGCATCGCGCTTTGAATTGAACTTCTGATGTGAATCGACACTTACTCTGCATTATTTCTGTACACTTTAAACATTATGGGTGTTTTTTTTTTTCCTGTTAGAGTAATATTTTAAATGTTTGTGGGAAACTTCTAATTCATATCACGAGCAGCATTTTATAAATGTATCACTCACCATTTGTTAGACAAGAGATGAAAAGAGTTTAACATTTTAATGGGTTGCACTTTATTTGGATGTTCCACATTTGCATGACTAGTTGACACTTAGTTGCAAAGTTATTTATAGGTAGTTGAATGGCTAAAGTGGAATATCAGAATAAAGTGTTAGTTTTTAATGTCAAACGTTTCAATGAAAATGAAAATGAGTTTTCCTGTAAATCAAGCCTCTATGACGCACCAGAACAGAGACGTGCTCGAGCTCAGGAGTTTAATTTCATATTTCTGCCCCAGAATGAACAATACCAGCAGCTCGGAGGAAGAGGTGAGTTACTATTTACTTAAGAATAATGAAAATCATCAACTCAATGATGGTAGCTAATTAATGGATGCTGATTTTAATGACACGCTTCAGTACTGCGTGTGAGTGATCAGATCTCAGTCGTTTCTCACGTGAGTTTCTGTATTCTGACACGAGGAACACTAATCTACAGAAAGTGAAAACTCTGAAGTGTTGTGTGCTGATGATGTAGAATAGACTCGTTCAGAGATGTTTCTCCTGCAGTTTCAGCATCAGCTGCACCTGTTTCTGGTTTTTCTGCAGGTCAGGACTCAAACCCAGAGAGCTTTACCTGGTATTCAGGCCTTTTCAGGTGCGTGGAGAAGTTCATGTGTGTTGGATCTGAATCCGTGAGACAGACATTTAAATGTGTTTTCCTTACATTACTGAAATGAAGTTACTGTCAACATGAACTGCGTTTCATTTTTGATTCTCTTCATTAGGGTTATGAAGGCTCCTTAATCAAAGTTACCTGTAAGCAGGTGAGAAATATCAATGATTCCTCCAAGTAAATGAATCACGAGTATGTAATGCATATTATACCTACATGACTTATTAATATTCTCACTGGACCCTTTTTACTGTTCCAGGGATTTCTAAAGTGGTCATAAAATCATCCTAAACTGTGACGTACTCCGCTGTTATATTAGAAGCACAGTCACAGCGATGTTAACTAGATAAAGAAGGTCGTCCAGACTAACTTTGATGTTGGTTTGAGAAAGCCATGCAGTCTATCAGACAGAAGGAGGTGTTCTGCATGGTTGCTAAGAGTTTGACATCAGCCTCTCAAAGCTTTTCATTGCAATGGGGGTTAATGCCACAGTAAGACAACTGTACAATTTCTTTGTGATTAGTTGCACTTTATTATTTGCATTTATCATTGTTTTCCCTGATATCAGTGACCCATCAGAACAGACCTGAGAACCATCTGAGAACCACTGCTGTAGGGATCATGAATGAGATGAAAAAGCACACATCATGTCAAGCTCATATCATAAGAGTGTGATGTGAGGATGAGATGGATCCAGCACGTTTGCTATAATGATGTTTGTTCCTCTTTGTCAGGGCGTTTGCTTTGACCTGGATATTCCCCAGACTTTACGGCTGGAGTTGGCCAAAGCCAACACCAAGATGGTCAAGAACAACTAGTAGGAATGCTAAACCCTTCGGCATCCAGACAGAGTCCTGCACCTCTGTGTCAGTCGAGAGCCCTGTGAGTAAAACACACTACAACTAGATCTAAACCTGATCTATTCTGACTGCAGTCTTACCCAAACTCCCAAAGAGCCTGGAACCACAAAACATCCTGCAGATCTGAGATCTGTCTACTGATTTCCAGTACATTTTGCTTATCTGTCAGGATGAACTAGGAACTTCACCAAGCAATAGTAGCATGACCAAATCAATTTGAATATTTTAATACCAAAAAATATAATCGCCTGTGACACACATTTGTGTCATCACTCTTTATTTTATTTTGGTTTAGGACCTTCACATATTAAATAATTTGTGTGAACGGCTCTCAGATGCCTTAAACGAATCCAAGATACCTGCTAAGAAATCAGTTCAGCTCTCCTGAAGCCTGTATTCATTGTCAGTGTGTTGCTCTGTCGTGAGCACAGATCGAGCTTCTCAGATATTCTCCATTGACTGTGAGTGTGGACACATACGCTCCACCTAGTGGGCCTTTAGTTTCTGAGGCTCAAATCACTGCGCTGTTGTCCACATGGACACAAAGATGGGACTGAACGGAGACGTGTGTGTGGACATAAGGACTGTCCTCAAGCTGGAGCTCAGGGGAAGTTTAAGGCACAATGCAGCACACAGCAAACTCACGGTCTCCTGCTGTTTGTGCAGATGAGTTGAGTGTTCCTGCGCTGTACACCAGCAGTCCTGAGGTGTGGGCTTCATACCTGCTGTACCCCGCTGAGCTGCCTCCACCAGCATACGCCTTCAGCTCCTCGCTGCACGCTCAGGTAACACACCGACGCCTTTGTGCATTAAACAGCAGCGGGAATGGCCACAATATGGGAGTATAAACACTCAGTTATATAAACGTTTCGGTCATGAATGCTGCTAATTTATTAATGGGGACGTCAGATGCCATTTTCCACAAGTTGGTGTGATTCTTTATGGTCTTCATGAAATGTCTGCAACATACTTTGGTTAAAATTTCTCAATGGTCGTATAAAACAACACCCTTTTTACCTTGTCAAAAACAGCTCTGATCACAGCGAGCCGTTTCGGTGCATGTCTCTTTAAAGGGCACCTATTATGCAAAATCCACTTTTATATGGTGTTTGGGCATAAATGTGTGTTGGCAGTGTGTGAACACAACCTCCCTACAATGATAAAAATCCACCCACTCTTTATTTTTTAATAAACCAAATCCGTCTCATTAGACCTGCCGTTTTGATTTGCTGAGCAGTGTGATGTCACATTGTTTAGGCCCCGCCCACAGCTGCTGACTGACAGTCCTGCGTTACCGTAGTGTCCGCGCTCGGCGAGTTGTGTTTGGTTGTACGCGCTCGAGTCGCTGTAACGTCAACAATGTCTCGTGAGCAATCCTGTGTTCTGTGTTTGGATGTAAAAGTGAACATAAGAGTCTTAATTTTCTCCCAACATCAGAGCCACTGAGGACGCAGTGGACTAGTTTTGTTTTTGAAGGAAATACGCCTCAAAATCATGTCGTTATAGTGCTTAGCTAATGGTTGAACCATATCTGTCGTTTCGTTAAAGTGTATAGCGAACGTTATCGCAGTATTTGTGTGTGTGTGTTGCTCATCTGTCGTTGCAAATGGGCTGTGAACACTCTAAATGTACATATGTATCAAATGAATGTATCAAATAACCATTCAGAGACGTCCTGGTTCATTCTCCATCATCTGTGTCAGACTCCGTTTCATTCATGTGCGGCTGAACACCGGTTCTCTCGCTCTCAGTCATGTTTCTAACGGCTGTTTATTGCTGTAGGTATGCAAAGCAGAGATGTATACACCACGCCCTCTTCTGAAGACGGGGCGGGGATATGCAGCTGATTTGCATTTAAAGTGATACAGACCAAAACAGCTCTTTTTTAAGCCCCAAAAATGGCATTTTCCACATGTTATAATAAATGATCTGTGGGGTATATTGAGCTGAAATTTCACAGACACATTCTGGGGACACCGAAGACTAATATAACATCTTGTAAAAAGGGGCATAATAGGTTCCCTTTAAATGATAATGAGCTCTGCTGACCCTGCCCCTCTCTCCCGTTTTTGTGTATTTGGTGGTGCATTATCATCAAAAACAAAACTAATCCACTGCGTCCTCATTGGCTCTCATGTCGGGAGAAAATGAAGACTCTTATGTTCACTTTTACATCCAGCTTTGCACCTGCATTGCTTACGAGACAGTAGGTGTGTTCGACTCGAAGCGGTGCTTCCGGAGCCGTCTGCTCTCTCTGTAGCTCTCACTTTGATGTCAAACACCGATCGGACCGCGCAGCGCTGCTTCGAGTCGAACACACCTCTATTGCTGTCGCTGTAGCTGCTCGAGCGCGGAGAAAACGGCGGACAGGGCGGAGTTATGCTAATGCAGGACAGTCCGTCAGCGCTCGTGGGCGGGGCTTGAGCAGTATGATGTCATACTGCTCAGAAAATCAAAGCGGCTTGAATATTGAGACTTTAGGTTTTTTGGGGATTAAAAAAAGGATGGTTGGGTGGATGTGTCCACACACTGCTAACACACATTTATTGCAAACAGCATGTAAAAGTGATTTTTGCATCTGATTTACCCTTTAAACAAAAGCATCTGCACTATAAAGATCAAAGGTTGAAAGATATATCTCCAAGGCATTTTTAATGATCAGATTCAGCAGAATATTATTTAAATATGCGATTGTCTCTCCTTAAACTCTGCAGTAGGCCCATAGGCTACGTGACCGTTGGTCCTTTATAGAAGCATTAAAAACAAAACTTATAAAATAGGCTACAGAAAGCAAGCAAAGAGTGCTTCCGAAGCTGTCATTAACTTCAGCTGCTGCGCGGATGGCTATAATGTGCAACGCTGCAAATCGAATTGTAAATAGAAATCTCTGACGGTCTTCAGACTGCAGCGTGCACACGAATAAGCTAGACGTTTGCGTCAATAAGGTTAAAGTCTTTCGTTGGTCTGTTAATTCTGCTAAACTTCAATTACTAAAACTAAAACTGAAACTAAACTATATAAAAACCAAATAGAAATGTGTTCACAAACTAAAAACTACACTAAAACTAACAAAATTATTATTGTAACTAATAAAAACTAAACAGATTTTTTTTTATTGGAATAAAACGAGTTTAAAAATGCAAAACTATAATAACCTTGCTGCAAACCTGTGCGTGTGAACAGAAATGGAGAAGCAGATGATCTGCCTCCAGTGTTTGTGTCAGATTCGCTGGCTGCCGACCGTTCTGTTGACGTCTGTGTGAGTATAAGTGTCCTCATAAACCATATATCCAAGCACACGCAGAGTAAACACAAGATTTCTACATTACACGCCTGTGGAAAATGACTCCATGAACACCCTCAGCTCTCCTTAACACCTTACTCTCCCGTCTGTCTTCTGCCAGATACAGATGCCTGAAACCAGAAACAAGAAGTGAGAGACTGTTATGTAAGTGATAACATTCAATCAGCCGCTCATCGTCACTAATGAAACCCCAGAGCTGTTTATTACACAGCTGCATGGATGTGAAATATTGCCTTGAGTATGAATTATCTTGTGATCTACAGGAACGAGGTCATGAAATGAGCACAGCGATGTAGGAAATACTAGTGTCATGAATGTAAGAGTCTCTCGCGTGATAACTGCGTACACAGACAGATCACTGCTGAAAATAAGATCTACTAAAATTAACTCAAGTCACCTTTATTTCCATAGCGCTTCAATACTGATCGAACTGTTAAAGCAGCTTTACAGAGTTAAACAGGGAAACAGTTTGTCATTAATGCAGGAGGACGATAACAAACAGTCAGTTTATCAGCTAAAGTCAGTTCATTGATGATTCAGTGATCATCCTCCAGTTCAGCTCTCTTCAACAGTGTCTGTGCAATCAGTCAAGCGTCCACCACTAATCAAGACAAAGGCCACAGCGGCCTGAGGAATAATCACGGTTATCATGATTATTATGCATTCATTAATTACACAACACTACTAATGCATAAAATCACATGAACACTTAAAAACACACGTGTTATTTTTAAAGTGTTATTTATTGCTGCCTTTTGAAACAGTAACCAAATAATACAGCAAATAATAAAGAAAAACAAGTCCATCCCTCCCTTTGGAATGAAAAAAGGTGACCTCTGCTCTGTAAACATACACGTATTTCTCTTTTGAAAATAAATGCAAATAGATCACAAAATGATTTAGTGTTTTCAGAAAGCATTCTTTCTACATTCCTTTGGACCTGAGGTAGAGAACTCGGAAACATGGTGGGAAACATATCTTGTTGATTTTTGACTTATACATAATACTGTAACAGGGATAACAAAATCACAAAGTTAATTAAGTATTATAATTAATATAAGACTAATATTAACTTTATTGATCCCCCAGGCGAAACTGCTACTAATGAGGGGAATTAACTGAACTGTTATTGTCACTATCATCCATGCATATTCATTTTAATAATTCAGATAGCACACCTAGGTTCCTAACTGATGACGAATAATTAACAGAGCAGCCAGGTGTTAGAATCACTAGTAACATAATCTTTAAAATATGTACTAGTGCATTTGATGGAACTCTTATTTACTTGTGACAAGAATAATCTTAAACACATATACAATAAATGATACAGTAACATGTTGCTGAAGATATTCACCATAATAAGTGTTTGTGCATCTGTACTAATGATACAATCACAAACAATAGATTTGCTAGTCCATGAATCTGACCTGTAGTCTGTTCCTGTCACTCGTACTCTTAGCTCTGATCTCAGGCTGCTGTGAACCACAGAACACAAGAACAGACCTCTCTCTCCTGGACGTCCCTTCTTACATTGTGTGTCAACTTTATTATAGTTAATATATGTATGAACTATGATCATTTATAATGTTATTCTTATTGGTTCAATCAATAATTACTGTAAGTTCTAACGGGGTTGATGCATGATGCCTTGCCAAAAAGATTGCAATATTTACACATTTTTAGATATCATATTGCATATTCTCTTTTTTATCATTATTATTATTCTTAAGGAGCAAAATAAGTATTTTTATAATGAATTAAATGAAATGTTTTTGGTGCCATTTTAGTGTAATTTCTATATGTTGTTTCTTATATGTACAATAATGTTTTTGATGTTTTATTGAGCTTTCATTAATCTGCTTAAATCATTAAAAACACATTGTGAGACCTGTTTGAAAACAGGCTGAGAGACTCGTTTAATGTTTAAATATAGTTAGAGAAACTTTGTCCCCCTCAGATGTACTAATAAGCAGTGTTTCTGCAGGCCGGAGAACATGCTGCTGGATATAAACCAGTGCTCTGCTGGAGTTCTGGCAAATGTTGTGGTTACAAGCTTTTCCACTTTCAGCCTTAAAAAACCTTATTATATTTGTGCTAGTCTGTGTCTAATTGTGTCCTCTGGAATCAAAACATTCATGCTATCATGATTGGCAGATATGACAGTTTTTAGGTTAGGTGATGTGATATTTTATTTATTCTATATAACACATTTGAAGAAGATATTCTGTACATTTGTGAAAGGTGTTTTTGCCTCATATGTGAGCTGGGTGCATTCTGAAGGCTGTGTAGGCCTATGTGACTGCGCTTCTGAAGGGAGAATACAGAAGAAAGTACCGGAGATGGGAGATGCTATAGGATGAGATAGTACAGAAATAGATAATGTGTGTAAAAACTCACAACATTTAAAATCCTAAAATGTATATGCCTCTGCAACCTTGGCAGCCGGAGAGGGGCAGCAAGGTTATTATAGTTTTGCATTTTATTTTAATATCGTTTTCAAATTTGCTATACAATTCAGTTTAGTTTTTATTAGTTTCATTAATATTGTTGTTAGTTTTAGTTTAGTTTTTATTTTGATCAAATGCTGCCATCTACTGGTTCATTGCGGTACACACACTTATTATTTGGTGTATGTCATGATTTTCAGTGTGCTGGTCTGAAACAGCGTTTGCTTTGAGCGGCTCGTGGTCTTTAATGGTGCAGTGGATTGTGGTCTTGGCTGGGAATTGAAGGGCTGTGTGTTCAAGCCACACAAAGGAACTGAACCTGCATACATGAACCGCGAGCTGCCTGTGAGAACATTAATTCAGTTACAGAGAACATTTTAGTTCAGTTCTCAGGATCCAGTGTGGTGATCATTGTTTTCTACTGTATCTGTACCTACTGTAATTTATGCTGATCTATTGAAATCAAAATCATTTTCATTTCTGTATTACACAAACACAAAACAATCTAAAGGAGAATTAATGAATATTTTGCATTACAGTAGTGAGAATGGAGGTTTATTGTAACATTTTTATTTGTCAATTAAAATGCTGCAATAAAAATGATTTTATAGTGACAAAGCATATGTAAAATATCATTTATTTTTCTTTTATATTTTCTTTTGATTTTGGGATGAAACACAGTATCACACATCTCTTCATGAGATTCACCCGACTAAATAACTACTTCCTGAACGCATCTGTCTGTCCTTTTCTGTCTGTCTGCTCGGTGGTTTTGGGTTGGTTTATGTATTTTATTTTGGATTGATGACATTTAGACACCCAGATGAGTTTATTTTGTTTATTTTAGTGTTAGACAGAGCGTTTCACTGCTGGGTGAGAGAATGACATGCTTGACTGAGCTTGTATCTGTCAAACACACACTCACTCACTCATACACACACACTCATATACTCATACACACACACACACACACACACACACACACACACTCACTCACTCATACACACACTCACTCACTCATACACACACTCATATACACGCACACACACACACACACACTCACTCATACACTCACTCACTCATACACACACTCATATACACGCACACACACACACACACAC
>NW_015552792.1:54424-69544 GCF_001515605.1 Sinocyclocheilus anshuiensis | reverse complement strand
CACACTGACACTGACACACACACACACACATACACACACACACACACACACACACACACACACACACTCATACACACTCATACACACACACTCACTCACTCATACACACACACACACACTCACACTGAGACGGCGCTGACAACTCATCACTGTGATATCTATCCATCTCTCCATCTATCTATCTATCTATCTAATGGGCTAAGAAAGTTTTCATGTCTTTTATGCTGTAAAAGCTGCTTTGAACAGACAAAACACCATAAAAGTATATAATATATAAAGTTTTCAACACTTTTAATGTGATGCCAATGATGCAACTATATTAATTCTCTTGGTTTTGACAGAAAGGTTTAGCTTTACTGCAGCCAAACTCTTCGCACAGAGATTTAATTTTTTATTTGAGAATGCGATTAGATCTGATCTGAATATGTGGGCTTGAACCTGCAGCGTCGCGGTGTGAACGATGTTCCAGTCACACTGTAAACAGCTGCTTTATCTTGAAAGGTAAAGAGATGTTGAGAGGAGTTGGAGAGATACTGCAGGTGCGTCAGACGCTGCTTCTGCCAACAGATTACTAACGATACGAGCCCAGAGCTCCAGTCCTGGATCTAATGATGGGTTAGTTGAGTTTGATCTGTTACGATATAACAGAAGGAAATCTACGTTTGTCAGAGAGGGAAACTCAAACACAACACATTTACAAATATATACTGTGATCAAACAGCAGATATGAACAGGACACTATTCATAATTTAACATTTAAAACTGTGCAAATATCCGTGCTTATAGCCAAACGTACAGAACAATGTCTGCAAATAAATTAAATCTTGAACAAATTTACGCTTCCTGCTCTAGAAGAAGAACAGAGCACATTCATAAGCTGTCAGTGTGTCTTGTTTTCAGTCACAGATAAAGACATCATTCCCACAAATCCACACTGACTGTGAAATCATCAAAGTAAAGGAGAATGAGTTTGAGTCTCGTGATCCCTCCCCAAACGCTTCATGTCTCTCCCTAACCGTCCACTCAGATAAAGGCAAACAAGCCCACAAATAGATCTAAATAAAAATAAATCAACTACAGTTTAGAGAATCTGTGAATTTGTTTCATGTTTTAGCTACTTGGGTTTACACTTGTGGTCTTAGTTATTAATTCAAAAGAGCCAAACTCAAATTCATCATGTCTGACAAGTTAGATATCAAGCACTGAAGAAGACATTCACAGGAGAGATGTGAGCATCTATGTTTTAAGGAAAAGAATAATAATATATATATATAATCACGATCAGATTTTTTCTAGATCCTGCATTAAATTTATATTTTGACCTCACTATTCGGGGAACAGACACAAAATAAATAAGAATGTATATTGAATTTTATACAGTGAAGACTATTTAGTCTATTTGTAGTCTAGTCTATTTAATATTTTTTTATTCAGTGTTTGTAGGTCGATTTCTTTGTTCTATTGTAATGGTTTAATCACGATCAGATTTTTTCTAGATCCTGCATTAAATTTATATTTTGACCTCACTATTCGGGGAACAGACACAAAATAAATAAGAATGTATATTGAATTTTATACAGTGAAGACTATTTAGTCTATTTGTAGTCTAGTCTATTTAATATTTTTTTATTCAGTGTTTGTAGGTCGATTTCTTTGTTCTATAGTAATGCATGACTGTTTACTTGTCTTCAGTAAGTTTGTTTTTACATAGGCTAGTATTTTTTTATTTTGTGATATTGGAATTGGTAACAAGAATTACGAAATTGCAATGCATCCAAAATTTTGATTGGATAAAAATCATATTTTAAACTAGATATCATTATTGTGATGGGGGCACTGCAGTAAGTCATAGCCCCGGGGCCCAGTGAGGTCTTAATGCGGCCCTGCACGTGACAATTATGCAATTTTATTTATATTTTCAAGGGTGTTGTTTCTGGGCAAACTTTTTCAGTACTTTCTGCATATTTGCTGCTTATCAAATTAGAGCTTAAAACAGCTTCAGACATTTGTCTGTTCAGCTTATTCATCATTCACTGCCACTTGCAACATAGTTTTTCTTCCTTTCATGCTGAGAGACAGATAAAAAAAAAACATCCCTCATGTTGAGGTGTCTAGTATCACAAGAAATCAGCATATCACTGATGTTTTATATTTGTCCCTGGACAGTTTTTCATTTGAATCTTTGAAGACACAGGTGCAGCATCTAAAGACAAACACACACATACTGTACACACACACACACACACACACACAAACACATACACACACACACAAGTTGGTTCTGGCCTGTGAAAGCAGCAGCTTGATTTTCAAAGTAAATTGTTTTACTTTGAAGTGTTCATCCAAGAGGACATACTTGTCAAACATGCAGAGGTGCAAATTTATTCCTGTGGGTTGAGAATGATAGTGGAGTATCATCTGCATTATAATGATAGAAAAAGTGATGAGAAGTGCTATTTTTTTCTAAAAGCGGGCTGAGTACTGAGCCCTGTGGAACACCATTGGGTGGTTTTTCTTGAACAGGTGGATTCTCTCCATGATATCTGGTAGGTTTAGTTATGCAAAGTGGATGTAAACACAGATCCAGTAATGAACAGTTCACTGAGGCTGGAGAAGATTATTTTATGGTTAAAAATGTGTAAGCGCTCTGTGAGAATCCAGGCAGTTGACATATTGCCTGTTCCGGTGACTAAAACATACAACAGTTTGAACAAACCCCATATTGCAAAATGATATGAAGTGGCTTTAATTTCAGAAAGGGATATATATATATATATGTAACTCTTTCTTTAGCCGTTGCACATGTCTTCAGAAATGTAAATTAAATTAAATGTACCAGTATAAAAGAATATTGTCTATTCACAGTGTTCTCCAGGATCTCTTTGTCAGTCATCTGTTACCCACATACAGTCCATTAGAGCTCAGAACAGACGTGTTTCTCAAACTCATAGTGTGACGGCAGCGATCTTTCAGGAAAACACAGGAATTAACCCAGCTGTTTACATTACCTGAAAGAAAAACATGTGTCGCATGAGCGCGCTGATACGAGCAGCCTCTCAGACAGTTCGACTCCTGCGGCTGTCTCACAGTCACCTGAGTGTGGCGAGATCATTAACAAAACAACATGTATCCAGTTTGACAGGCCATAGACTCCCTGCGATGATTCAGGATCTAAGGCGTTTGTTGGCCTTTGATGTCATTAGGTCAGATTGAGTTAGACCTATCGGACTGCGCCATCTAGAGTTTCATGCCAGAACTCTGTATATATGTGTATGTGTATGTATAGTCCCTATTCATTGTCTTACTCGTGTATCAAATTAACATGAGTTAATAGTATTTTTAGTTACTGAATAAACTAGTAAATGCTGTAAAAGGGGCACTCGCGAGCACCCTTTTGAAAGCTAAAATGACGAATGGGACACCCTACAGTCTCATGGACTTAACGGACACATGTACGTGGTGGTCATTGTGAGTCCTCAAGACCGCAAGTGCACATGAAGTGTGCCATTTGGGACAGGGTCCATATACACATACAGGTCCCACAGATCAAGGGCCGACGTCCCGCAGTGTTTGGCTCCAACACACCTGCCTGGAAGTTTCTTGTCGAGAGCAGTTTTTCCTCACACTAAATCACACACATGCTGACTCCATCTAAACATTACATGAAGCTTTAGTTAACGGTTGTGTATTTCCAGCATGTTTTACGTGATTAGGTTTCCACAGACGTGTTTAAAATACAAGTCAGTTGTTTGCTGTACTTGTCCTAACGTCAATGTCTTCAAACCTCAGGACAATAAAGCAGCAGTTGTCATCATGCCGAAGCACTGCTGTGGAAAACAGGAGCAAATAATGGCACATTTGCCCACATCCATCGCTGTTTCAAACTAAGAGCAGGGAGTTCGACTCTTGGTTTAACTCAGTTCTGTAATTTTACCTTATGGATTTAACTGATTTATCTGGTGTCTTACTCAGAAATTAAACTAGTTGTAATTATACATAAAAACAGTGATCAGATCTTAGCTGTTGACTACACGTGGCTCTGTTCTGAATTCTGGTGGTGATTGTAGCATCCTGTAAAAGCTGAAAACAGTCGGCGACCCCTGCGGTGACCCCCGTCGCAGCCGCAGGGAGAAATCCATTAGTATCTGCGTCTGAGCAGCTGTTCAACACATCACCTGACCCTCGACTCATTCCCCGTCATGGACTCTTAGCGTGAGCTGAAGAACATGCTTGTAGGTCTGAGCGTGTTTCTAACAGTGGCAGATCTAGACCACAGTAACTGGGGGCGCCAGGCAGGGGCCACTTGTGCTTTTAGGGGCACACTTTTGAAATGCATCTTAACCTACTTTCAGTATTATTCATTCAGTAATTTTTCACCATGTCATGTATCACTGAAATCTCTAGAAGTAAGCAATAACAATTACAACTCGAATAAATGTTTCATTACCAGATTTTGTCTTTGCACAGTCGCGTCTGCTTCATATGACCTACTAAAAAGGCAAGCAATTAATGTAATGTAATGTAAATCAAAACCAGATAATATAAATGAAATATTGAAACGTGTTACATCTGTTCTCTGGTAGCTGCTGACTTAGCAAAGTCATGATTGCTTGATATGTAGTTTTATAAAGTCTAATATAAGCAACAGCGGACACTTGGATAGTTTAATAGTATTTTTCACTATGTGAACATGACTGAAATTAAATATTTTTGTTACCTGTCTCCTTTTTTCTTGGTGTAGTTCTGATGAGTATGTGAAGCTCCTTCTCTCTGAAGCACGTGGTCTCTGCATGCAGTCTTTCCTCTTGACATAAAAGTTATTGCACAATTAATTACTTTTTCCCCATTACTGCCACCCACAAGACAGACTGCGCATTGCACCCAAAATTGTTTGGTGTGATACGATTCCAAAATTTTGTCCGTTGTATGATGCCAATCACATAGATGTGACTATTAGGACTCAAAGTTATAGCGCCACCAACTGGCAGCAGGAAGTGTGCCATTTTTAAAATGCTTTGAAAACAGACTCTTATTTTTACTCCATTTGCTTAAAACTTCATCAGAATAATGTAAAAACATGGCAGATGTAAAACTGTGAAGGGATTCTTGATGTCTTAAATACTGTTGCTATGGTTAACATGTCAAACCTTGATATTTTTTCAGGTGTTTTCAGTAAGAATTTTCAGTGGATTTGGAGAATTCTGGGATGTTTTGTGGTGCAAGTTGGTTTGTGTCTTCCTGTTTGATCAAATTACACAAATCATGTTTGATTACGTCAACACTTCAAAAGATGGTTAAAATATGAAAAAGGACTTGACGTCCTCATGTAAGTGAACTGTCAGTCTCTCACTCTGACTAATTTGAGCTCTTTGTGTAAATATCAAGATATAATTAATAAAGTTCAAATCTCTGAGTTTGACCAGGGCAGATTCATGATGATAAACCCCTTTACAGTTAGCTCCAGTGGCGTGCACAGTGGGGGCTCGAGCCCCTGCCCCTTTAATCGCCGACGCTAAAGTGCTCTTTCAGTCCGGTCTGTGCCTCCGGACCGCGATTCTGCCCTAGCAACGTCGCTTAGCCCCTGCACACCACTGGTTAGCACTGTAGATAGAATTGTCCATTTTTGTGTTGTAATGTTTTCTTCTGAGTCTTTAGTCTCTCTCTCTTCACTTGCGGTGGTCTTGAGGACAGATACGGATCCATCGGGGACCCTCACGCGTCTCCTGCCTCAGTGAGAATGAAAGACAGCCAGCGCGTCTGTCCGTGACTAAGTGAACATTTCTAAAAGCTTATGGTCAAAAGCAGCTCATGGTCAACGTGACGTTTGTGGATGAAGTGATAAGATCCTCCTTTCTCTTCTTTTCTGCCTCTCTCCCAGAAGATCACGCGGGCATCTCTCCGAACAAATGAATGCAAATACCAGGAAAAAATCTGCTCTGGAGCGTCGACGGTCCGATTGGCACAGAGTGGAGATTATTCCTGCGATTGAAAGAGAAGAAAGACAAGCGAGATGGAGAAAGAGAACAAACTCACAGACCAATATGAGTTTGAATCTAGAGAGTCTTGAGACACAGAGGTTTTTAATTAGCCTTTTTTTCACATCTTGGGAAGAGGCGCAAGAAAAATGCAATAGACAACTTTCTTCAGCTGAATGATAATAATGTAGTTACAGGTATTTAACAGAAACAGTCAGTGATGAACAACTGCGGTCAGGCCAGCCTCCAATGTGAAAAACACGCTCATTCTCGCGCATAATCTATGCACCACGGCAATAACGTGTGGAAACTCAGTTAAAAGAAAAGCATCTTTGGCATTCATTATTCAGCAGTTGCTCTGTCAATAATTAATAAATAAATAAGTAAATATAAAAATAAACAAATAAAGATATAGCCTAAACAAATAGCCTATAGGCTGTCTGATGTGAAATAACAAAATAAAAGCCTCTCATAAACTTGTATATACTTTATGCTGTTCTGTCTACAGTCCTAAAGTGGTGCAAGTGATACTGTGTGAAGGCATACTACCAATCTGAAGTGAGTCTGTGAAAATAAAGAGCTACTCTCTTATACGTATCTGAATCATTAGACAGTCCTGACATTGTGTGCGTGATGCTCTGAGGTGATGCACTGTCAGTCGGAAGTGAGGATGGTTTCTGGAAACAGGGAGTTTTCTTTTTATAACTATATGAATTTACAAATAAAACAGGTTGCAGATACAAGTTTATGAGAGGCTTTTATTGTGATATTTCACATCAGACAGTTATTTTGATATTATTGGGAAATTCTACATTCTACATCAATATTAATTCTACTTAATATTACTCAACTTTTGAAATCATGTTCACGTTATCAGACCGTTTTTTTAAACATTTGTATTATTTTATATTTATATTTATTGATGTCGTTTGTCTTTATTTGTGTATTTTTATCTTTACTTATTTATTAATTATTGACAGAGAAAGTGCTGAATAAATGAATGCCAAAGTTCGCTTTTTACATGCTATCACCGTAAATAATGCATCGTATAGATCGTATGTTTGCAAACAGTGATGTTTGTGGGCGGAGCCTATCTGGTGGCAGAAAATGACAGTTGTAAAGTAGCAGTGTATAAAAGCCATGGAATAAAAGTTATTTTGAGTTTATATTTCAAAATTATGTCTTTTTTTCTGATTAAAAAAATAAATCACCTCGTCATTCTCTTTTTCCCCCTCGGCTCAGAAACATTATAATCCCACACTTATGCCTTTTTTTCCCCACAGAATTGACAAACTCGCAATTGTTGAGTTAAATCGAGTTATAAAGCCCGAATTAGGAGATATAAACTTGCATTTGCGAGAAAAAAGTCAGAATTGTGAGATAAAATAGGTCAATGTTATGTAGAGTGTTATAGGGTTAAATAGTATTTCATGCTGTAACTGTAGGGCTAATAAAATATGTTCCCTATGAACTGCATATGTGAATATTATAAATGCTTTATGATTTCATGCTCTCTTTAATGCACTCAAGTGGTTGATGAATGTCCAGATGAGCTGGAGTTTAGAGAAAGAAGATGCTCAAATATAAAAGATTTTGTGACATGGTTTGATCATAATTCCCACATGGAAAAAAATAGTCAGAATAAAGAACAAATAGAAGTTAAGGTAAAACTCACCTTAAATTAACATGATGAGGGGTGTGTGTGTCCGTGTGTGAGTGTTAGTGTGTGTGTGACAGTGTTAGTGTGTGTGAGTGAGTGTGTGTGTGTGAGCGTGTGTGTGTGTGTGTGTTGATGATTTACCCCGCGGCAGGAGCGAGCGAGGCCGGCTTGAGCGTCTCCAGAGCGCCGCTTAGCTCCGCCGCGTTTGACGCCTTCAGTCCGGACGCGTTCAGAGACGGTAGGAGCTGTTTCTGTGTGCTATTTGAAAAAAGTGTGCTGTTTTTGTTTAAAGGGGTCATATGATGCTGCTAAAAATGAACAGTATTTTGTGTATTTGGTGTAATGAAATGTGTTTATCAACCACATGTGACGACCCCGGGCTGGACTCCGCTTCGTCCACGGTTAAAAGCCGATCCGGTGATCCACAGCAAAGTTGATGTATTTCCTCAGCGCCCAGCACAGATCAGCTCTAGGCATGACGAAGCGGATATCGTCCTCTTTTGGAAGACCAAACAAAGTAGTTTCGCTTTCACAACGAAGCACACAGCGTCTTCACGACATGGCGGCAGCGTCAACAATACTACAGCGAGAATAAAAGTTACGCCTTCTTTATTTGCGTGAGACATTTGGGCGGCGTTATGCAAATCTTCCCACAGAGTGAGGTAGACATGTGGGGGCGTGTTAGAACGAGGCGTTTTAGGTAGGTGTGGCTGACTCTTAACTTTTATAAAGAATATCTCTTTGGATTTGAGACTTTAGTCTTCGCAACTTTACAGATCTTCTTTATGCACCAAGAGCTTGTAACACTCCAAAGAGAAAGGACAAATTGAAATCGCATCATATGACCCCTTTAAATGCTAACAGCATTAATCCTTCTCAGTAGATTTGCCTTTAGTCCATTTAACGTTTAACGTAATGTATTGTGAGTGTTTATAGTGAAACCAGTGACTTCGGTTCTGTTGCCTGCTATGAACTAAACACTGACACTATTTATGTTTTATTTCTGCAGAGACAAACCTAAACAAGTGCAGTGTGTTGAGCGGACTGATGGATCAGGCTTTGTTCAGCCCGCACACACCTCCGTCGGAGACGAGTGAGCCGTTAAACGACAGCGTGTCTCCCGGATCGGATCTGGAGTCCGGCAGCGAGTCGGAGAAACCCAAAGAAGAGCTTTCCAAAATGAGCGGGCGAAACCCCGCTGCTGTTCTGACGAAGATCTTCCCTCGTGTCAAGCGAGACGCTCTTGAGTCGGCGCTGAAGGCCTGCTCGGGAGACGTGGTGAGGGCCATTGAACTGCTGCTCGGTTCTCAGGAGGGCCAGAACTCAAGCGGAGACGTTCCTCTGTCGGAGAACCTCCCCATCTCACGGTCGTCTGCCGTCTGCCTCACAGAAGCTCCTCTAAGACACTTCAGCTCCAGATCAGCGTTCTCTCCCCTCCACGCCTCCTCCGGTTTGCTGGGTTTAAATCCTCGCTTTGCCATCGCTCCGCTGCGAGTCGCCTACTCAACACCCAGCTTCATTCCTCCGTATCTGACGCCTGCGTTTGTCCCGGCGCTGTCCCTGCGGCCCCCAGCAGACTATCCGCTCCCCGGGGCCCTGCGGGACCTTCCTTACCCCAAAGACACTTTCAGCCCCACAGTGTTTTACTCCAGCCTCAGCAACGACAAATAATCCAAGCCTCAGTCTCTTTCTTTATTAAACTACTGTACAGTGTACAAGCGTGTCGTGATTTGAGATCGAGTCACAAGCAGCTCATGGAAGTAATTACAGTTTTATACACATATAGTTTTATACATTATTTTTTGTAAATGTATATTTTTATGCATCTTTGAAAAAGTCACAGTTTGTTAATAAAGCTTAGTATGGAAACTGGACTGATTGTAGACTGGTTAAATAAACCACTATAAATCAGTACAGCTGTCTGATCTGTAAACATTAAAATGATTATTACAGTACATTAGATTTTCCTGCTAATAATGAAACGGTATGAAACTGCTGCTTTACAAGAACATCTGCAGTGTTTGCAAATTAATAGATTTGGGATGCTAGAAGAGTTAGCATTAACACAGATATAACATTTGATGCTGTTGCTGTAAATCGTTAATGTTTCATAGTGATGATTCGGTAATAGTTGATATGTCGTAGTTATCTTCGATTACAGCTGTTAGTTTACAAAGTCCTTGTGTTCAATTCCGACAACATGATCTTACATTAACTCTGTTCTTCTGAAAAAATTAGTTAACGGTGACAATCAAAACCGGAATATTGGGTTTAATAGTATTGTAAAAAAAATAAAAATAATAATAATAAAAAAAAATTCAGCACTTCAGTAATAATCAAACAGCTTTCTACTCAATTCAGCGTAAAAACAATGTTATTGTCTAAAAGGAACATTTTCTCAAATCACGTAATATTGACAAAACAAAAAGGTTGCCAAAAAAAGCAACATTGTACAAGTACAAAAAAAAAAAAATATATATATATATATTATATATATTTTTTTCAAACATAAAACAGTTTTAAAACACACAAGTGAGCATCATGATAAAATATTTTCTCAAGTTGATTTCCATCCACCCCAAAAACACAATTAATTAATCCTTAATTTGGCCACAAACATTTCAGACTAATAAAATAATGCAAATGCATCCAGGAAGGTACAATTTTACATGAAACATACAATCAAACTGAATCGTGTATATTCACACATTATACAGAAACACAAATTCATGTTTTAGAGAAAATATAATAAACTAAATAACACCAATATGCAGTCAACATTTTAACAAATTAGTTCAAACTGCAGTCAGAGTCATAAAAACAAAACAATGTTGCTATTTCATGAGCATTTTGTGATAATATAAGCACACGTATACTGTACAATATTAATCCTCACCGATGGGGCTGAGAAACACTAACCACACAATTACAAGATGAGTGAGAAATGAAGGATGACAGAGTCTTCACACCAGTGTAGCTTATATACAATCAAAACGAGTCTAGACACGTTTGCTTTGCTTTGTCCTTACTTTATCTGCTCATCTGAGCACCTGTAATCAATCAGGCAAAAGACATCGGACCAGTTATCATATTACACTAACTATGCATCGATTTGAAAACGTGAACAGTTCTAGTTTAGGCTCACCATTGAAACTTTTATTGTTTTATTTATTTAGCTTTAGTGCCGTTTCCACCCCACTTCTGAGAACTGACATTAAACTAACAGCTTCACTAGCAATGCTTCTGTCAACACTAGCACTGATTGAAATCATGCTTAATTACTTACTGAAGGCCAAGCCTCAAATCCATCTGTGCTTTTAGAAACAGAGAAAGACATTATGAACGTCATCATGCGACACAAACCACCACAAGAGTCCTGTTTCACACAGAAATGTGTTTCGTGTCAGTCTCTACTTCTGAAAATATTGACAGAGCGCCACCTAGTGATTGAGACACAACATCTCTGGTTCTGATGTGTGAAGCTTGTCATGTCTGAGCTCCTGGAGATGACAAAGCCTTTTTCATTAATATAAATTAATTTAATTTAGTTTACTCGAGCAAAATAAAATGAGAATGTGCTTTAAAATTGGGCTGTTAGTGATGTTGTGAGCGCCGTCCTTATGATGCTGTGCCTCTGAACATCTGCTGAAGACCTGTGTGAGGAACATGAAGAAAACCGAGACGACAGAGTCTGTAAACAGCATATTACACAGTGTCTGATAGATGTGTGTCATGTACCGCAGTGCTCTTGTAATGCTGCCAGTGTTTAGTGTTTTTAAGGTCGCTGTGTTCCTGATGTGTGTAAATATTTGCTATGTGGTGGGTTGATTTTGAGACATGAATGTTAAAGTGTTTTTACACATGGAAAAATCCTGTATTCATTGTAATAATATGCTGCTCTGTGGAGATAATTTCACAGATATGTACAGTTAAATACATCAGCTGTGTGTCTGAACAAACGCTGATGTTTCAGAAACAGACAGCGTTAGACTGCTCTTCATAAAGCGTGTGCGTGTTAGTTTTGTATTAATTATATAATAAATAAACAGAAAACAGATAGAATAGAAAAAGAATAGAGCAAGCTAGTGTTAGAGGCCTTTTTTGCTTTTGTTAATTGTATAATAAATAAAAAGAAAACAAACAAAAATAATAGAGAAGCTAGTGTTTTTTAAGAAAGTTTTTTTTTTTTGTTGAAATAATAGAATTAGAATAGAAAGTACTAGAGTTAGAGGGTCAAATAAAGGTGGAACAGATGTGTTTTAGTCGTTTCTTGAAGATGGTCAAGGACTCAGCTGCTGGGATTGAGTTGGGCAGCTCATTCCACCAGGAGAGAATCGTAATAACACTATGATACCCAACTTTATACACAAATATACCTTTTATATAAATAAACTGTAAACTGTATATTTAAATTTTTAACTCACTTCTAGTTGCCCTGTCTCTTTATGCTCTCCTCCTGTTGCTCTGGTGTGGCTGGTTAAGTGAATGAAGTACGCAGTCCGTGACGGACAGATCGTTAACAGCTGGTCTATGTGGTAATAATAAAGTACATCGGGCAGGACATCCAGACGCCCGCCTATCATTCATCGACCTCAAATATGTCTTGCGGGTTCGGATTAGAGGCTGACATTTTTTCGGGAAACAAAATCACTATTAATCACGTGATTGGGACGGGACAGGAAAAAATGTCAGCGGGAGTGGGCGGGACCGGGAATCGTAATAACAATATGATACTCAACTTTACGCTCACCTATTATTCATCGACCTCAAATATGGCTTTTCATCTGAAAGATGTATGTAGTAACAACTTTACATGGCCGCTCAGTCTAATGTGCGCTGTTCAAGTGTGTGTGTGGAAGCTGAAGAGCAGCGCGCTCACAGCAGGACAGATGGAGAGCTGCGCTCACTTGCTCTTAAAATACTCCGTACATTTTGGTCATACAGATAAAAGTAATACATCTTTCGAATCTGTAAAGACTCTATATTTATTTGTGTGCACTCAGAATAACAACAAAACGTTGCGCTTCTGTAAAATAATTAAAGCAAACAGGATGCGCTTTCTGCCGTCTCGGTCTTGAGCGAGAAACTTCGAAACTCCATGTATGATAAATATATTTATAGAGAGTGAAATGTCTACTTTCAAATGAAAAAAAAAAAATCTATAGAAAACGTTTGTTAGCATGCATGATTCTACATTTTGGATTTATATTCAACTAAAATGGGTATGCTATGATCTGTACGGTATTTTTTACTGTAACTGACAGATTCCGGCCAAAAAAACACAACATGGGAGTGGGAGGGAATGGGAGTCATTCTGGGATCGGGACGGGAGAGGTTTGAACATCTACTCCCGTGTCACCCGCTACTCTGAAGTACTAAACACTGTACTTTCTCCAGTTTAATTTACCGTCCAAATGGATGCCAATGTATTTATAAGACTGAACTATTTCTATCTTCTGACCATAGATTGTCACGCTATTACTGCTTCTTTATGTCTTCGGAAATCAATGATCAACTCCTTAGTCTTCTCCACATTAAAAAAAAAAAATAAAAAAAAAATAATCACACCATATAACAACAAGCTGAAGCTCTCTTCTATTGTCCAAATCATTATTTTGTTTGATTAGAGCCACAAGTTCAGTGTCATCAGAAAACTTTTGTAGACAGCAAGATGACGGAGTATGCCTACAATCAGAAGTATACGGTGCAAATAAAAAGGTGACAAAAAGATAAAATAGAAGTGTATCTGAGTTTACCTCGACTCAATGTTTTACATGTTGACTGTGTATTTAGAAAAGCCACAAAGTTATTCACATATATTAATATTAACAGCTTTAATGGATCATTGTTCTTTATTTAGGGTAAAAACATTATTTATTAATGCCTTTTGCCTTGACAATTATTTTGAACTACTTTAGCACACCGTCACAATTTCTTTAATGTTCTTCGTTAGAGTGAGAGAGTCATTAGAGTGTTAGTAGACTGCTTAATATCTGATAACTCTTTATTGTGATGGTCTCCCAACAGACATTCTACTGACTCTAAGTAACTTTGTAAGTACATGTCAACTGAGGCCCTGTCCACACGAACGCGGTTATTTTTAAAACGGCAGCTTTTTCTATGCGGTTTGGCCATTCGTCCACACGCAAACGCAGCACCAGGTCACTGAAACTGATCATTTTTGAAAACGCCTGCCAGGGTGAAGATGTTCAAAAACTCCGGTTGCAGTGTTATCATTTAGACAGCGAAATCGGAGTTTTTGGCTTGTGGCGTCGGAGCCTGCACTGTTATCTCTGCCTACTGGAAACATTTTCAGGCTTCTTCTTCTTTGGTGTTTATTGGCGGTTGGCAACCTAACTTATTGGTGCATTACAGCCACCGATTTCTTCATTGTTTTCTATCGTGTTGTTTCTTAATGCAGCACAATCAGACCGCCAGCTGTGGGGGCGTGGCTTCGGCGGTCAGTGTTGGAGGGAAGATCAGTGATTGGTTTGAAATATTACAGGCTCTAAACCAATGGGCGACTCGCACGCTCTTTTAAAAACAGTAGAGCGGGCCTCACGGGTTTATTATTTTTGCTTTACACACGTGGGCATTTGTACATCCAACAATGAGTGGAAGAGGCAAAACCGGTGGCAAGGCGAGAGCGAAGGCCAAGACTCGCTCCTCCAGAGCAGGACTGCCGCCAGAGACAACAAGAAGACCCGCATCATTCCCCGTCACCTGCAGCTGGCGGTGCGCAATGATGAGGAGCTGAACAAACTCCTGGGCCGAGTGACCATCGCTCAGGGCGGCGTGCTGCCCAACATCCAGGCCGTGCTGCTGCCCAAGAAGAGCGAGAAACCCGCCAAAGCCAAGTAAACAGATTCTAGTCTGTTTCTGAAACCAAAGGCTCTTTTAAGAGCCACCCATTTTATCTGATAGAGAGCGCTCTTCTTTTAGTTTACGTTCTAAGTGACAAACAAATTAATATAAACTAAAGCAAGAAAGTTATTAACCAAATGAGTGTAATGTACAATTGTTGAGTGTGAGTAACTGCTAATACTATCCACTGCTGGAGATTATTTAAACCCAATGAATACATTTAAACCAAATAAAAAAAAACATAAATTAATTCAGGAGGATTATATAAAAACTTGTAAAGAGTGTATTAGTGTAGAGTGTTTGTTTGATGCATAAAATATTAAAGCATTTTGAGCGGGAAACAAACGGATCGATTTGAAAATAAGAGGTGCACATTCATTGGCTAGCAGTCATGCGCAGACGTCACACATCAGCCAATCACAAGCCTCTGCACATTGATGACGCCATAAGCTGTGGCCGTATGATGCTTTAAAAGCAGGCGCGTAACATACAGCAGCATTTTCTACTAACGCAAGACGGAGATAGAAGTAGATCTCAGCGATGGCAAGAACCAAGCAGACCGCTCGGAAGTCCACCGGTGGCAAAGCCCCGAGGAAACAGCTCGCTACTAAAGCCGCCCGG
>NW_015552792.1:20348-54011 GCF_001515605.1 Sinocyclocheilus anshuiensis | reverse complement strand
GCAGCCATTTTTTTGCTGCGGTGCCCGGGGAGCAGTTGGGGGTTCGGTGCCTTGCTCAAGGGCACCTCAGTCGTGGTATTGAAGGTGGAAGAGAGCGCTGTACATTCACTCCCCCCACCTACAATCCCTGCCGGTACGAGACTCGAACCCAAAACCTTTGCGTTACGAGTCCGACTCTAACCATTAGACCACGACTTCCCCCAAATAAAGTGGATGTGCAATGACACACTTCTGTAGGTAAATACTAAACTAAAATTACCATACATCTAATAATACATCTAATACGCATGTGTATATATTACAGCCAACTATAGTAGGACCACTGATTTAATGTGTGATAAGACATCTGTAGCTCTATTTATTTGGTGTGTTCCTGCAGCTCTGCTGATATGCAAGTCAGTTTGGTTAAAGGCATCTGCCAATCATCTTGTCTGTAAATATTATGCAGATATGATCTTATAAATATTTGTCAAACTAATGTTTTAAAACTAAAACATGGATTTTAATATGAAACACAGGACAGACACTGTTAGATCAGGTTTGGATTAAACCTCATTTTGTCCTGCTCTAACTAGCGGGGGAGGGGTGCGCCATGTGACGCGCGCTGGTTTCACTTAGGTCCTGTAAGCAACTGTAAACGGCCTCCCTGGAGCTCTTGTCTTTTATTCGGTTTCGTTGCTAGACTGAAGCGAGAAGTATTTTCAGCATGTCTGGGAGAGGCAAAGGCGGTAAAGGACTCGGGAAAGGAGGCGCTAAGCGGCACCGTAAAGTGCTGCGGGATAACATCCAGGGAATCACCAAACCCGCCATTCGTCGTCTGGCGCGCCGCGGCGGCGTCAAGCGCATCTCCGGTCTGATCTACGAGGAGACCCGCGGTGTGCTGAAGGTGTTCCTGGAGAACGTGATCCGCGACGCCGTCACCTACACCGAGCACGCCAAGAGAAAGACCGTCACCGCCATGGACGTGGTGTACGCGCTGAAGCGACAGGGACGCACCTTGTACGGCTTCGGAGGATAAACGCCTTTAAACCACGAACCCAACGGCTCTTTTAAGAGCCACCCACGCGCTCACATAAAGAGACAAAGTTGAAGTTTTGTTTGTTTTATGTTTGTGAAAATGAACTCTAAAACACTCATGAATGAATCCGTTTGAAAAAGGAAAGTTAAATGCTGGTGAGTATTTCACGAGAATGTGAGTACATTAATGTAAAACTAGTTATTCTGTGTTTATTGTCTGTCTCTGGTTTTCTGTGTGCTGTGAAAGCTTCTGTCACTAAAACGCATTCTTCGTGTGTGTAAACCATAGACTGTATAAAGGTGTAAACACCCGGCAATAAAGATCTTTCTCCTGATTCTGATTTTAATTCTCAAAATTGGAGCTCCTATAATGTTACATTTTGCTGTCGGAGGCGTGCATAATGAGAGCATATGTCTTTTTTTTCTTACATGTCATTCTCATTTGCTTGTTTAGCCTTTCCTTTGAATTAATTTAATAAAATAAAGAGAAAATACAATCAGATGGCAATGACGCTTTAGTTAGAAAATAAGGGAAATTGGCAGGACAAATGAGGACAATAAAAACGGTCTAATCGTTGTTTTCCTTTCTCCAGATTCTCTCAGTTGGTTTATTAGGGATTTTATAGATTACACTGTTTTATATTGATCCTGTGTGATATTTGAGACGCATTTCTTGTATAGAATAAAACGAACAAAAAGAGCGGGAATTGAAACAAAGGAAACGCGGGCTGATGTCTTCAAACACGGAGCGGTGGGCGGGGCTATCATTTCACCGCCTGTGATTGGCCCTCGTTCCGCTCGTGATACTTCGAGTTGTCCAATCACACACGGGTTTATGGGTTTAGTCTGTGAAAACACGCAATCAGAAGCGTCCACATCTCTGTGATAATTAGCATAGATTAGTGAATAAATGCCTCTGTCTCGCTCGTTCTAATTATCGTCTTGTGAGGTTTGATTTCGCAACAGCATCATGCCTGAACCAGCAAAGTCCGCGCCTAAGAAGGGTTCCAAGAAGGCCGTCACTAAGACCGCAGCGAAGGGAGGAAAGAAGCGCAGAAAAAGCAGGAAGGAGAGCTACGCGATCTACGTCTCCTGTCATTTTCTTTTGCTTGTTTAGCCTTCCTTTGGATTAAAGTGGTTTATAAATTATAAATTAAATTGGCAGAACAACAGAAGAGAATAAAGAAAGTGTCTAATCGGTATTGCTCTCCTTTCTCCAAATTATCTCCAATTTATATATATATACAAATTACACTGTTTGATATTTATGCTGTGATATTTAAGACGGATTTGTTTTGTATAGAATATAACAAAACAAAAAGAGCGGGAATTGAAACAAAGGAAACGTGGGCTGATTTTCAAACACTGAGCGGTGGGCGGGGCTATCATTTCACCGCCTGTGATTGGCCCTCGTTCCGCTCGTGATACTTCGAGTTGTCCAATCACACACGGGTTTATGGGTTTAGTCTGTGAAAACACGCAATCAGAAGCGTCCACATCTCTGTGATAATTAGCATAGATTAGTGAATAAATGCCTCTGTCTCGCTCGTTCTAATTATCGTCTTGTGAGGTTTGATTTCGCAACAGCATCATGCCTGAACCAGCAAAGTCCGCGCCTAAGAAGGGTTCCAAGAAGGCCGTCACTAAGACCGCAGCGAAGGGAGGAAAGAAGCGCAGGAAGAGCAGGAAGGAGAGCTACGCCATCTACGTCTACAAAGTGCTGAAGCAGGTTCATCCTGACACCGGGATCTCTTCGAAGGCGATGGGCATCATGAACTCTTTCGTCAACGACATCTTCGAGCGCATCGCCGGTGAAGCGTCTCGTCTCGCTCACTACAACAAGCGCTCCACCATCACTTCCCGAGAGATCCAGACCGCCGTGCGTCTGCTGCTGCCCGGGGAGCTGGCCAAGCACGCCGTGTCTGAGGGCACCAAGGCCGTCACCAAGTACACCAGCTCCAAGTAGAGCTCCGCTGCAGCGCACACACACAAAGGCTCTTTTAAGAGCCACCCATCTTCTCACTGAAAGACACTTTAATTGTGAAGAGCGTTTGTAACTTCCAACCAGTCTTAGTTTTTCTTAAAATACAGCAATGTTCTAGTAGTCTCTTAGTTTCATAACGGCGTTTGTTTTCGTGATGGAAAGTTCGGCTCTTTTTTTCAAAGATTCGGCTCTCAGAAGAGCTAGTTCTTACGGCTCCCAAATGGCTGATTATTTATTACTCGGAGCCTTCTATTTTAGCCCAATTCATTAATTGTGAAGGGTTTTTTTTTTTTTTTTTCAGTTTTTTTCATAAAAGCTGTATTTTTATGCATTTTTTCTTCTAAAAAAATTAAATGCACTGATACTATTTAACATTTTAATAAAACTAATAACACTAGTCTTCAGTGCAGTTTGGCATTCAGAAATATCAGATGCCTCAGCTTGGATGTGCTGATGCGATTTCTCCACTGATTATTTATCCTGTTTTTGAGAAGACTCTGAGGGACAGATGTTGTAACAATGCAGTGTCTTCCTACCGTTACTTTAACCAACGCGCTTGCGTTTAAATCCGGCTCCCGTCTCTCTGTCGCTGTGTATCTGGCCTGTACCACTGCACTCGCTGTCTTCAGAGCGTGTCCCCATTCCTTTCACATAATGGTATGATCCTAGTCTATCCTCCCATGTGATTAGCCGCATGTGTATTTTTATTTTTTTTTTGTAGCGAAAAAATGCATAAAAATAAGGCATTAATGAAAACACAAAAAAAATTGCTTCCTATCACACAAACCATTTGCAATTGCTAAATTGTCCTAAAATAGAAGGCTCCAGCTGAAGATTCGGCTCTCCCCGACGGGATTCGCTACAAAGAATCGGCTCTTAGAGACGGCTGGTTCGCGAACGACACATCACTAGTTTGTTGGACACCTGAGCAAAAACATTCTTTATACCAGACCTACACAGCGCGCACACAAAACAAGTGTGTAACTTTTAACTTTAATGTGCTATTTGTATTTAATTCGACCCGTGATTAAATGATGTACATTTAGGTTACCTGAGAACTTTTTTTTTTACAGTATAATACACTGCCATTCAAAAGTTTGGGATCAATAATGTTTATTAAAGGAGTTTCTTATGCTTATCAAGTCTGTATCTATTTGATAAAAATATTGAATATTATATCACAAAATAATAGTCAAATATTATTGCAATTTAAAATAAAAGTTTTCTATATGAATCTCTGTTAAACTGTAATTTATTTCTGTGATGCGCAGCTGTATTTTCAGCATCATTACTCCAGTCTTCAGTGTCACATGATCTTCAGAAATCATTCTAATATGCTGATTTGCTGCTCAAGAAACATTTCTGATTATTATCAGTGTTGGAACTGTTGTGCTGCTTCATATTTTTTGGGGACCTGTGATATTTTTTCAGGATTCTTTGATAAATAAAACGTTTAAAAGAACAGTGTTTATTCAAAATGGAAATGTGTTAAATGGATAAAAAGTGATAGTAACAACTTATATTGCTATAATGCTGTTCTTTTTAAGATTTTATTAATCAAAGAATCAAAGAAAAAAGTATCACAGGTTCCAAAAAACATAAACTCTATAGCGACATCAACGCTATAGCAACATAAACTCTATAGCGACATCAACGCTATAGCAACATCAACTCTATAGCGACATCAACTCTATAGCGACATTAACTCTATAGCGACATCATCTCTATAGCGACATCAACTGTATAGCGACATCATCTCTATAGCGATATCAACTCTATAGCGATATCAACTCTATAGTGATATCAACTCTATAGCGATATCAACTCTATAGCGACATCATCTCTATAGCGACATCAACTGTATAGCAACATCAACTCTATAGCGACATCAACTCTATAGTGACATCAACTCTATAGCGACATCAACTCTATAGCGGTTTGCCTGAGGATTGCCATTCATTCGCTTTCGCAAATGGCTTTCCCAACTCATGTATGTGTGCGCGGCACATTAATTCTTCTGCGCGGCCGCGGTGCAAGAAGTGCGCAGCTTAGATGCTTAGATCACATTGCTGATGAGATTTTCAGTTAGTTCCTTAGAGATGTCCATGCTTAACCTACAAAATGAGTTACTCAAAACCGCAAAAAAGACAATCAAATATTTGATTACTTTTATTAATGAGTACTCAATAAATACAAATAAACGCATGATTTGTTGACCCTGTAAAGATTGCTGAATCGTTTTCAATAAAGCAATGGCTTTGGAGCCAGACACTCGTTTCTTCTCAGACAGCTGGGGAGAGAACACCGAATTATTATTATAATCCTGTGCATGAAATGGAGTCACATCAGTTTCAAGCAGAGGTGGACACAGTACACAACTCCATTACTAGAGTTAAAGTACAAATACTGCTGGTCAAATATTACTCCAGTACAAGTGAAAGATGTAAAGACAGATTTTTACTTGAGTAAAAGTACAGAAGTACCTGCTTTTAAAAGAGTCCAGCGTGAGCGGCGCCACACTCATAATTACTCCGTTTATTGTTCATAAATGCTGATGAGGTGTATAGATCAGGCCTGTCTGACTGGTGTGAATGTATTTTGTGACAGAAGAAAGATATTCATTCATAAAAGATATTCATATCCATGGGGCAGAAATTAATCTGCTGCACTTGTTTTTATGAACCCAGTTCTGGTTCCCAGACCAAGACTGAATCAGCACACATGCAGTGGTGTGTCTTTACTTTCATTCTCATGTAAAATCTTCCTCCGGTTTGAAATGGTTTAATTTGAAATTGGAAATATTGTGTAATAAAAGGTTTTATCATTAACTTTCTGATCAAAAAAATGTTGAACTGCAAATAATTGCACATACAAATGGAAATATGAATCTGCAGATTAAAGGGGTGAAGACCTCTGCAAAATACTTGTGTGCATAAATTTGTTGATTATCAGCAATTCTGATATATTGCATATATAATTTGCAAATGTCTCTGTGCTGTTATGATAAAAGTATTTGAAAATGTCTTAAAATATCTGTTAATTCTCATTTACTGAAGCCAGTGATGTCTATTTTCTAATATAATCTTATTAAAAATACTCTAGCAGAATATTGTATTGCACAGTGTTTATATTTCCCACATTAATTTATATTGCGTGTGAAATGAATGCATCATTTGTGGTGAGAGAGGACATTAGTTTCCAGAAAAAAAACAGAAATACAGAGTTCTGGCATGAAACTCTAGATGGCGCAGTCCGATAGGTCTAACTCAATCTGACCTAATGACACCATTATCACATGGCACAGCTGATTGGTTCTCTCCTGTATCGGTAGCCAATGAGATCGCTGCTCAACATTCAAATATATGACTAGTGCTTGCCGTAGCAGTGCAGCTTGCTTCAGAACAGTGAAATCAACACCTAAGATAAGTGAATGCTCTTCTAATCCAAATGGCTGTATATTGTGTGGTCTGCCTAATTGAATTCAAAAATGAGCAACCATAAACAAGTTTAGCTAAGTGTCATGTTAGCAGTTTGCATTGTATGCAGGAGCGAATATTAAGCATATTAGCAGCAGCATTTAGCATCTGTGTTTATACAGCTGGAGCAAAACGCAGTTTAGAGCATATGTAATCGCTCTGAGGACACGCCGATAGTAACGGACATGAAACAGGTTAAATGAAATAAGCATTCTTGTGTATGCATTTCAGAGGGGCTTCACCATATACATCGGCGATTATCCCAGTGTTCACGTTCGTTATTTCTAAGGTCGATCTTTTCATTGTGATGAGTGTGTGGTTGATTTCAGCTGCATGCAGCGTCAGAAGCCCGTGCTTATCGCAGTCAAATCAATGAAAGTGTTGCGGGAGAAGGGAATTAAGAGTTATCGCTATGGTTGTTGCAGTTTCGAGTGAAATGCATTATGGGTAGTGTACTTATGAGAAATGTGCTCGTGTGCGGTGTAATTCAGAAAACGGAGAAAGAAAGTTTATATTCTGCTTTATTTGTTCATTCAAGTTCAGTCCACCCAGGTTTTTGTGCACTGTAATCCTGATAACTTATCTACACCAGAGAGTAAATGACATGCAACGGCTAACTTTGTCCATCTCATCATTGCACAAGCATGAATTAACAAGCTGTTATGCTGCCTCTGCGACTGATGAAGTGGAGATAGTAACAGCAGTTATCAAATGACTAAATTATGATATTTGCTCAGGTGGGTGCTGGGGTTGTATCTATCGGATTGCAACGTATATCCATTTTGTTAATTAAACATTACGCATAGTGTGCGTCTAATTAGTGTAAGCCGGATGCATGCATGCCCACTGATGCAGCAGTTTATCCTTATATTCAGCGGCATGCATATATTGGCTTGTATTGTTTTGTGTTCCGTGTCTCCTGCTTTGTGGAGGGTTATTTCATGTATGTTATATTTGCAGCAGCAGTATTTCTTACATGCTCACAGCAGCATGTTGTGGATGTATTTGCAGTAGCAAGTCTCGGTACTTGCTCTGCCGCAGCAACGTAGCAGATCTATTGCGCCAAGACCAAATACATTAACATTGTCATGTACATTACCATGCCAATCCCTCAGAGAGCTATGACAGAAACCGGTTTATGACATGAAAGGGGTTTGAAATTTCACACATTTCCGGGCATATAAAAGGATTGCGCTGCCTTCTCTGAATAGTGAACAACAGCTGACTGTCAGCAGAGCCGTAAGACAATTTACACATTTCTCTGTCTTATAAAATCATATTTATCGTTTAATTGTGGGACATGCAAGTGTCCTGTATGTCTTTACATGTATCATACTTACATCATGAGAACCACCAAATAAAATACATAAGAACAAAGTTCAAACGGTTTTTCTATAAAATACATTCAGATTAATTATTACAAAACAAATACATATTTGTTTTCTGAAAGCCGGGCTAAATGAGTAAACTATATTATCATACATATGTCCTGTGTTGTTGTTGTTGTTTCTGTGTTTGAGTGTACATGTCTATATTAATAATAGTCTGATGATTGAAAATGAGTTTTTAACTGCAAACTCTCAAGTTTCCTAAAGATGGTTACAGTCAGCATGATTCTATACGTAAACCTTTAAATCAGAGTCTTAGGAAACAGAAACCCAGGCAAAATGTGACAATAATACTGTTGGAAACACTATTGAATGGGTGGATTTCCAATCCCCTCCTCTTCTAGTAAATGATGAATACGTTATCATAGTTCTCTTGAAACTAGAGTATCTATTGTGGTATTTATGTTAAAGCCCCGATATACTTCAAACGAAATCGAAGAACAAACTGAAATGACGTAATTTCGAACAAAATCAGGCCGAAACGAAGTTTGTTTTGGCAGTTCGAAACAGCTCACCAAAGCGAACTTTTTGCGGGGAGCTTGTTTTGCCTCCTAAACACCTTTGAGCTACCATTGGTCCGTGGCGATTACGCAGTCGGTGGGTGTGTTCTTGAACTCTGCCACCTTTGACTTGCGTTTTTTTTTGTTTTGTTTTTTTGTTTACCGGTTCGTTTCTCATTCCATGGAGGCCAGACTATCTTGCGGGCTGTGCACGGTCAAATCTTGAATGTTTCTGCCACACTTTGTTGCGTGGCCCCACAAGGTAGTACTCGGAGTGTCAGGGCCAGTCTCTCCGTCGTGGAGATCTGTGTCCTGTGCGTTTTTGCATGTTTCACATATGGCACAGCGAGTAACATCAACTTATGTATCTTTTTACTTAACCTCTCTGTTTCAGACCCCAGCAAACGAACACATACATTGGTCAGGCATGACAGAATGCTTTCAGCACAATCAAACTCGATGCATCACTGAACACTAACTCAATGCATTATCAAACAACACTTGTGTGAGAACATAACAGATACCCTTTTCAAGAGATCGTCAAACCGCGCGGCACACATTCTGAAGTATGAAAAATGCACTTCCTCATCTGTGCTCCGCATTTGCTGAATTAAAATGGCAAACTCGCCATCATTCTTTGTTTTCGTTAAGTAGACATACCATCTACGTCGCTTGTTCTTGTTCTTGAATAGATCAATGCTACTGCCAGATGTTTAGGGAACTGTTCTTCTCTCACAGCCGCCATTGTTGTTGTGTTTCGGGGTACACGCGCGCGGCGTGACTCATGTTTGTAACCCCGCCTCCAGCAGCGCCGGGGTGTCGGAATGTTCAAAAACCGTATACCGTCGCTTAGTCTTTTCCAACTTCTTTTTGCCCTCAAACGAAGAACGATAAAGAACTTTGTTTGAAGTATATCGGGGCCTTTACAGGCAATGCCTGTATTTGGTATCTGAGAGGTGACTGAGGGTCAGACTCATGTCAGGGATAAAGTAACTGTGTTTTTACATGAATAAAACACGTGTGGCTGTGGCGAATTCATGTAGAAACACAAAAAAGCTGAACACACACAATTGTTCATGATTCATTTCAATTCTGATGACATTATCTCTAAAACTGTAAATTAAACATCTTCTCAAACCATATCAGGACTGATGATGTACCAGTTACCTTCATATAATCCCAGTGAAAAATCTCAATTCCAGCTACATTTAGAGAGTCCTGTCGTGCCTCGACATTGTATGGTCCGATATGTTCGAGACTCAAGACATTAACCCTGATGTGGATTTTTACCCAGAGAATTTATCATGGGTTGAAAGGGATGGCATTGATGATTTAATAGAGTTAATTGAGAAAAGAAAACGCTGTCTCATCACTGATGTTTCTGTACGATACCAGTCTGGCATCTGGTAAGTTTCATCTTCAGATGCGTGAGAGAACCGGAGGCGGATGGTAATTTATAAATGTAACACTTTTATATGTACTCGTATACATGTTACTGTAAACTACAAAACTATTGCTCTGTATCTAAAAACAATATCGTTAGTAGGACATAAATTGCACCTTAATCTCTACGGCACGTTTCCGATCAAGTCAAATGACGTCACCTTTGAAACAATCTGTATTATATTAAGCGCTATAGAGACAAAGATATTAAATAATAATAATGTTGCAGTAATATAACATATAAATAACATAACTGCAAAAGATGTCTGTTTATCTGCAGAATCAGTGGCGAAGCGAGTAAAACGGCAAGTGATCGACGCGATCGACCCGAGTTCCATTCATTTATTTGAAATAAAAATAAAGGAAATATTTGAAAAGTGGAAATAAAATGCCTCATTAATAATATAGTGTTATTGCGTATTGTCCCAATTAGACGGCAGCCATTTAATAACATTAGTAAATGTGATAATTTACACTCAATATGGTATTACATACAGTTTTATAATGCACTACAGTACTGAAGTATAAATATTTCCCACCTAACTACTATTTACACTTAGTAGAAAACACTGCTATTTTAGTGTAAACTAAATTTATCATTATTTGCACTTAGCGTAACTAGAATATATCACTTTTTCCACTTGGTGTAACTACCAAAAAGAAAATATCATTGATCAGTTAACGACAGCTCAGTGTTTGATTCAGTTCTGTTCATTAATTATTAAATTAGTTCAATTGGGTAATATAGTATCGTTTGCTAGTATGAACCCTTATTAACAAGCCTTTGTAAAAATAATGGTTAGCACATTTATGACAGCTTCAGTGTTTGTCATGTCACACTGTAGCAGACTACTCTGAAACATGTTTTGCTTATTGTATACGGTTTCACACATTATTCTTTAAAAGTAGTAGGCAGTATACACTGTGTACTGAGCAGTAGGCAGTATGTTAGTATGTCATTTTGAACACAGCCAGTCATTTTCCCTTCACCTGATTTACTCAGACTTCTGAAGACTTCAGTATGTGTTAAAAAACATGATTAAATTGGATCCAGGGCAACCACTCCATGTATGAGTGAATTATAATATAATATAATATATACAATATATATAATATAAATATAATTGTATTATTATTTTTATTGTTTTCAACATTGTATAATACTACTGAAGACACTGAAATTGTGACGGAACAAATACGGAATTATGTAGCCAACAAAAACATGTCAAATAAAGCAGAATACGTTTTATATTTTCAATTCGTCTCCACCTTTTGCTTTGACCGCTTTGCTCAGCCTCGCGAGGACATCAGCTGGAATGGTTTCCCACAATCTTGAATCCCAAACCATCTCCGCTGGATGTAGATCGGGTGATTGTGGAGGACACACAGCTCTTATATAACCTAGAGGTGTGTTTGGGGTCCTTGTCCTGTTGGAAACAAATGATGGCCCCACTAAGAGCAAACCAGATGGGATGGCGTGTCGCTTCAAAATGCTGCGGTAGTCATACTGGTTAATACAATACACTAGTCATACACCAGCAAAGCCCCGTCACACCTCGTCCAGTGGAACCGTCCTTCTAACAAACACAAGGCGGTCAGAACCAAAAGTCTCACATTTGCACTCATCAGACCCTAGGACAGTTTTCCCCTGATCCGCTCCTTGTGTTTCTCGGCCCAAGTACGCCTCTGATGGGTTCTTTCTTTGCTGTGATCCGACCATGATTTCTCCTCTGAACAGTGGATGTTGAAATATGTCCGAGAAGCGTTTATGTGGGCTGTAATCTGAGGTTTCTATTAATGTACAATGTTGAAAGTAATACAAATAAAGAAAAAACACTGAAGGAGAAGGTGTGTTCAAACTTTTGACTGGTAGTGTAGTTGGAACAACTTCATTTTTATTTTTGAATGTGTAATCAACTTTGTTGAAATTTGTGTTGATGCTACAAATGAAGTTCCTCTAACAGTGTAGTTTGTTGGTTTAACATAATTTAATGAGTTGCAACTCAAAAAAAGTTGATGCAAACTGTTTTTGTTGAGCCAAAAAGCCATTACTTCCGAATCTTACATCTTTTTAGAAAAAAAAAGCGTACAGTATTACACTATTCACAAACACAAATGGCAACCATGTTTTCATTATAGTAAAATGACACGCCTTCATTTTTGCGTTTAATGTCTCGTTCAGGCTCTGGTTCAGTCGTGCCTCATGCTTCTGGCTGACGATCAACAGTTGTGTTTATTACGCAAATTAAGTTATTGCCTTTTATGATTGTTGACCGTACAACATTATCACAGTTAGATCTTGGGTAAACGCCAATTTACTGCTCATGAACGACTATCACAAAACATTAATAAACACTCATAATGGAGTGTCAGAATAGGATTGGAGATATTAAAATAGACTGTTGAAGTTTGTGCTCTCACACTACTTTACAACTGTACATGTTTATTGTGTTACCTTTTTGTAGTTTTAATATTTATATTTTTTATATGTAATATTTTTTATTACAATCATTTATTACCGTAACCCTATTTCCTACCAAAATACATTAACAATCACAATAACTTATAAACGCTGTCAAAAATGAGCAGTTTGACTAGTTTATGTTGTACTGTAATCTCAAGCAGCAGGAGCTCAAGCTACAAGCCGAGAAACTATTTCAGCTGACATCTGCCGAGTGTAATGTAATAAAGCAGCTGGATCAAACGTGCTTAAATCTACGCACTGACCAAACGAAGCTGTGAATTTGCTCAAACGCTTCAGTGTTCGTTTGAACTTTCAGCACGACGGCATCTGACGCAGATTCCTGATTCGTTAGATTCCTTTAAGTCTCCGTATAGACTAATGTGGAGTAGACGTCACAGTTACGTCACTTGCAGCTGCGCGCGCATTGTGGCACAGAACTGCAGGGAAACGAGTAAAATCCATGGAATAAGAGAAAACTAATTATTGTTGTGCCTTCAGAAGGAAACAAGCGATAAAACAAGCATCTTCCGTCCGAAGATTGTGGTTGTATTTCAGGGCAAAGCAAAAAAACTGAAAGTGAAGTGACGTGTGGCCAAGTATGATGACCCATACTCATTTGTGAATTTGTGCTCTGCATTTAACCCACACACACGATGTTATCTTATTTGTGTGCATTGGTTTTATATGTACTAAACATGCTAACAAAACAATCACCATCAGAATGACTTTCCAAAATAAAAGACCACAACAGAAGTTAATGCAGCTGTGTTATCCTTGGCGAAGAAATAGTAACGCAGTTCTATTACTACTCTATATCAAGTAAAAACAAACTCAAGTTTACCATCAAACCTGAGCGTCTAACCATAGTAAATAAGTTAAGCAATTTCATTAATTAAAACAAGCCTGCATTATGTCCATAAACAAATCACTAAAAGAAAGCCTTTACAGAGCAAGAACGATACCTAACATCACTTTTTAAGCTCTTTCAGTGAGAAGATGTGTGGCTCTTAAAAGAGCCTTTGTGTGTGTGTGCGCTGCAATGGAGCTCTACTTGGAGCTGGTGTACTTGGTGACGGCCTTGGTGCCCTCAGACACGGCGTGCTTGGCCAGCTCCCCGGGCAGCAGCAGACGCACGGCGGTCTGGATCTCTCGGGAAGTGATGGTGGAGCGCTTGTTGTAGTGAGCGAGACGAGACGCTTCACCGGCGATGCGCTCGAAGATGTCGTTGACGAAAGAGTTCATGATGCCCATCGCCTTCGAAGAGATCCCGGTGTCAGGATGAACCTGCTTCAGCACTTTGTAGACGTAGATGGCGTAGCTCTCCTTCCTGCTCTTTCTGCGCTTCTTTCCTCCCTTCGCTGCGGTCTTAGTGACGGTCTTCTTGGAGCCCTTCTTAGGCGCGGACTTCGCTGGTTCAGGCATGACGCTGCTGCGAGATCAAACCTCACGATACGATAATTAGAACAAGCGAGACAGAGGCATTTATTCACTAATCTATGCTAATGTTCACAGAGATGTGGACGCTTCTGATTGCGTGTTTTCACAGACTAAACCCATAAACCCGTGTGTGATTGGACAACTCGAAGAATCACGAGCGGAACGAGGGCCAATCACAGGCGGTGAAATGATAGCCCCGCCCACCGCTCAGTGTTTGAAAATCAGCCCACGTTTCCTTTTTCAATTCCCGCTCTTTTTGTTAGTTACATTCTGTTTAAGAAAATAAATGCGTCTCAAATATCACACAGGATCAATATCAAAAGTGTAATTTATAAAAAAAAACACCATAAACCCACTGATAACATTTGGAGAAAGTGGCGTGCTCGGTGTAGGTGACGGCGTCGCGGATCACGTTCTCCAGGAACACCTTCAGCACACCGCGGGTCTCCTCGTAGATCAGACCGGAGATACGCTTGACGCCGCCGCGGCGCGCCAGACGACGAATAGCGGGTTTGGTGATTCCCTGGATGTTATCCCGCAGCACTTTACGGTGCCGCTTAGCGCCTCCTTTCCCGAGTCCTTTACCGCCTTTGCCTCTTCCAGACATGCTGAAAATACTTCTTGCTTCAGTCTAGCGTCGAAACCGAATAAAAGACAAGCGCTCCAGGGAGGCAGTTTACAGTTGCTTACAGGACCTAAGTGAAACCAGCGCGCGTCACATGGCGCACCCCTCCCCCGCTAGTTAGAGCAGGACACAATGAGGTTTAATCCAAACCTGATCTAACAGTGTCTGTCCTGTGTTTCATATTAAAATCCATGTTTTCCATGATTCACTAGACAAAGAAGATTTATTTATAAGATCATCTGCTTCATGTTTACATGTATTAAGCACAGATCAAACCCCGCCGGCTGAGATGCTGCTGCAGTGTTTTTCTGAACTTGTGAAAGGCTTTCAATCAAACAATAATCTGAAGAATCCTGCCTGAAGTAAATGTTTTCTTTGAAGATTGTGTTAAAAAGAGTCTAATCTATTTTAAATAGAAAATTTGCGTATTTTAATTGTACTTTGTGGAGGTTTTGGCTTCAGGAGATCTTTGGGCCAGTGTGTACGGTTTTCAATCAAACAATAATCAGAAGAATCCTGCCTGAAGTAAAAGAAAAAAATAAAATATTTGAAGATTGTGTTAAGAAGAGTCTAATCTACTTTAAATTGCAAAATTGCAGACTTTAATTGTACTTTGTGGAGGTTTTGGCTTCAGGAGATCTTTGGGCCAAACAGGCCGTGTTGCCCAAACCATGCCAACCTAAGGCTATAACCAGCAGCAGAGGAATATGTTACTGCGCCGCAAGTCTGTGAACTGCTGGAACAGTGCTGACATTAATTAACTGACCCCGTTATTTCTCGTCAGCCCAAAGTATTCTCAGTTCCCACCACTCGTGAATGCATGGATCCATGGGAAGAGTCATGAACATGGACTCCGTCCACAAACTTCTTCAAAGTTTATTATTACATCAGTAGATTATATAGATACATTGTAAGCTGTGGTGTAGTGGTTTATCCTATAATAATTATACACTACATCATATAAGAATGTAAGGGGAAAACAAATACAAATACATATACATCTGGCGGAATGATACCTTCACCCAGACCGAACTCATTAACTTGAGTCTGAGGAGGCCCCACCATCATCTCACCATTTGAACCCAAGAAGAGATATACGTATATACGCATGCGTGCATACAGTGAGATACAGAGAGAGGAGGACTAAAGAGAGGAGGGAACGCACAGGCAAACTCACAGAAATATTCTGGTGGAGAGCGTGATATATTCTAACAAACAGCAAAGAGACTTCTACAGAACCTTGCTCGAACAACAAGAAAGAAGTTTCAAAACTTGTGTATATCATAGTTGATTCTTCAAACAGAAACTAGCTAATAATATCACTACTTGTGTTGGTGTACCCCTGGATTATATATCAGGAAACTTTCCTATTATTTCTACTTTTTAAGCCACCTGAAATTCAGGAAATAAGTGAGATTATTGATGAATTAAAATTATTTTCAGCTGGCCATGATGATATTTCTGTATTTCTTTGTCAAGCAGGTGAAATGTTCAATATTGCATCCACTTGTTCACGTTTTTCTCTTTCTTTGAAAACAGGCATTGTACCAGAGGATTTAAAAATAGCTAAAGTTATTCCTCAGTTTAAAGCAGAAGATCTGCAATGTTTTAACAACTATAGACTTATTTCTACTGTGCCATGTTTCTCAAAACTTTTAGGAAAAAATATTATATAAACGGATAATTTTTCACTTAGACACAAATTATATTCTTTACAAACATAAATATGGATACAGAGAAAAAACAAAACAAAAAAAAACATTGCTTCACCTGATTCAAGTTTCAAGTCAAGTTTATTTGTACCCGTATTTTCTAATAATATTACCAAGGGGCAACATGTATATCGAAAATAGCAGAGGACCTAGGACAGATCCTTGTGGCACTCCACCTGATTGACAAATTTACCCTTGCACTTGAAAATCAAGAATTTACTTGCAGTATTTTTTTAGACCTGTCAAAAGCTTTTGATACAGTTATTCGTTACATTTTATTGGAAAAGTTGCACAAATATGGTTCTTACAATTTTACATATAAATGGTTGAAGAATTGCATTTTTAATAGAAGAGGGTTTGTTTGTTTTAAGGGTTGCTACTCCAGCAAAGCAAGTCTACACTGTGGGGTTCCTCAGGGGTCCATACTTGGACCATTGCTATTTCTTATTTATATAAATGACTTGTCGAAAGTTTCAAATATCTTTACTCCAGTAATGTTTGCTGATGACACAACCGTTGAGTTGGACTTTGAGTTGGAGGGAACAAGCTGATTACGTGAGCAGAAAAATACATAAATCTGCAGGTTTAATAAGGAGGGCTAGGCATCTTGTTACTACAGAGTGTCTTCTTGCACTTTACTATAGTTTATTCGTATCTTTCATATTGTAATATAGTTTGGGCGAGTACTTTTCCTAAAAAAAAAATCGTTATTCTTCAGAAGCGTTTTGTTAGGATTGCAGCCCGATCAAACATATGTACTTCATCTGCTTCTTTATTTCATAAACTTATTTTATTTTATTACTTTTTATGATATGACTATTTTTCAAATATGTGTATTTATTTATAAGAGATATTCAGGTGAGGGTAACATTCCAGAGCAGTTCAGAATGAATTCAAAGTAAATTCACAGGTTCACTGTTAACTCGTCAATTTTCAGGTTTTCGTCTTTTTAAAGTTCTCACTTGTAGAGTCAATACTTGTCAATTACTTGATAAGAGTTAGGGGTATTAAATTATGTAATGGTTAGCAAAAAAAATGTTCCTCTTTAACATGTTATAAAAAATAATGTATAAACGATCACTTTAATGTTGCCTTGTAATAGTGTATTTTTCTTTGTTTTCTTATGCATTTACCATATAGATTGTTTTTGGAGTATATCATTTCTAGTTTTTTGACATATGTTGTAATTAATTTGTAGTAATTTATATTTATTATTGTAATTTAGCTCCTTTTTTTTTCTCTACATCGTTCAGTTGGAGACTCTAAATAAGCCCTTTGGATTTTCTTCCTGCACAGTATATGGATTTTACTTTTTTGTTGTGTTAAGCCCTTTGTGCAAAATAAATAAATAACAGAAACTTTAAAAACAAAACAAAAAAACATACCGCTTTGACTTTCATATCATAATTGTCTATAGAGCTGCAGAAACACGCACCAAAGTAAACCGAGAGCTACAGATTATATCAAACAATAAATCAGTACTTGTCAACTCCACCATAAAATAAACACCTATTATAACGAAATTACCTCTACTTGCACATAAAACAATCACAAGACACATTTATGACATCTATGTGTGTTATATTCAGCATTACAGTAGAAACTCTCATTCAGTGTGATCGTGGTGGCTCTTAAAAGAGCCTTTGGGGTGTAACGCGGCTGCTGCAGCGGCGGGGTTAAGCGCGCTCTCCGCGGATGCGGCGGGCCAGCTGGATGTCTTTGGGCATGATGGTGACTCTCTTGGCGTGGATGGCGCACAGGTTGGTGTCCTCAAACAGACCGACCAAATAAGCCTCGCTGGCCTCCTGCAGGGCCATGACAGCGGAGCTCTGGAAGCGCAGGTCCGTCTTGAAATCCTGAGCGATTTCTCGCACCAGACGCTGGAAAGGCAGTTTGCGGATCAGCAGCTCGGTGGACTTCTGATAGCGGCGGATCTCTCGGAGAGCCACGGTCCCGGGCCTGTAACGGTGGGGCTTCTTGACGCCGCCGGTAGCTGGGGCGCTCTTTCGGGCGGCTTTAGTAGCGAGCTGCTTCCTCGGGGCTTTGCCACCGGTGGACTTACGAGCGGTCTGCTTGGTTCTTGCCATCGCTGAGATCTACTTCTTCCTCCGTCTTGAGTGAGTAGAAAATGCTGCTGTATGTTACGCGCCTGCTTTTAAAGCATCATACGGCCACAGCTTATGGCGTCATGAAGGTGCAGAGGCTTGTGATTGGCTGATATGTGAGGTATGCGTTCGACTGCTAGCCAGTGACTGCGCACCTACTGTTTTAAAATGGAGCCGTTTGTTTCCCGCTCAAAATGCTTTGTTTATTACTTTATGCATCTAACAAACACTCTACACCAATACACATTTTACAAGTTGTTTACTAATATTGCTTTATATAATCTTCACTAAATAATTTATTAATCGTTTTACATACTCTCCATCTGTTCATTGTATGAACAATTACTAATTTGGATATAATTTTCATATGCACATTTACGTTGTCATCAAGAGTGTAACAAACTAAAAGAAGAGCGCTCTCTATCAGATAAAATGTGTGGCTCTTAAAAGAGCCTTTGGTTTCAGAAAGACACTAGAATCTTTTTACTTGGCTTTGGCGGGTTTCTCGCTCTTCTTGGGCAGCAGCACGGCCTGGATGTTGGGCAGCACGCCGCCCTGAGCGATGGTCACTCGGCCCAGGAGTTTGTTCAGCTCCTCATCATTGCGCACCGCCAGCTGCAGATGACGGGGAATGATGCGGGTCTTCTTGTTGTCTCTGGCGGCGTTTCCAGCCAACTCCAGGATCTCGGCGGTGAGATACTCGAGCACAGCCGCCAGATAGACGGGAGCTCCGGCACCGACGCGCTCTGCGTAGTTACCTTTGCGGAGAAGCCTGTGAACACGACCGACGGGGAACTGCAGTCCTGCTCTAGAGGAGCGAGTCTTGGCCTTTGCTCTCGCCTTGCCACCAGTTTTGCCTCTTCCACTCATTGCTGGATGTATAAACGTCAACGTTTATAAAACACAAATAAACCAAAGAGCCACACTCTACTGTATTTAAAAGAGCGTGCGAGTCGCCCATTGGTTTAGAGTCTGTAAGATTTCAAACCAATCACTGATCTTCCCTCCAACACTGACCTCCGAAGCCACGCCCCCACAGCTGGCGGTCTGATTGTGCTGCATTACGTAACAACGCGACAGAAAACAATGAAGAAATTGTGACGGTGTGCTAAAGTAGTTCAAAATAATTGTCAAGGTAAAAAGCATTTAAACTAATGTTTTTATCCTAATTAAATTAAGATATATGATCTATTAAAGCTGTTGATGTAAAGATATGTGAATAACTGGCTTTTCTAAATACACAGTCAACATGTAAAACATTGAGTCAAGGTAAACTCAGATACACTTCTATTTTATCTTTTTGTCACCTTTTTATTTGCACCGTATACTTCTGATTGTAGGCATACTCCGTCATCTTGCTGTCTACAAAAGTTTTCTGATGACACTGAACTTGTGGCTCTAATCAAACAAAATAATGATTTGGACAATAGAAGAGAGCTTCAGCTTGTTGTTATATGGCGTGATTATTTTTTATTTTTTCCCACACTGGCATACCCTTTCAACAGGAAGTTTTTTTTTAGTTCAATACTTCTTAGTAAGATGAGATTGAAATGCTCCAAACATATAATGCAGTGATTGAGAGCTGAAGAAATAAAGGCTCCTCAGAAGATGTGAGATGTTCTGGAGGCTTGTGAATATCATTCCTCCGCTGAGGAACAGTGAAAGTAAAGCTGTTGGAAACAAACGCTCCTCAAAAGATCCTGAGGATCTGAAGGTTGTTAGATAATTAAGATCCAGATCCTGTCAGAAAATATCTGTTGTGTCTGGTAACAGAACTAGTCAGCAGACTAATCTAATACCTAAAACCTGTTAACAACAAGTCTTGTCTGGTACCCAAAACTGTATTAAGAGTCTTCGATCAGCTGAGAAGTTGACTAAGCAAAGCCAGAGAAGAGCAGAAGCAGGAGATGAAGTGATGATAAAAAGGTGCAGAGTTTACTGAATAATCTCAGTTGTGTATAACTTCGTCTGACCAGCACAAATCCAACAAGTGTTATTATTCCAAACGGCTATTTAAAATATTAGTAAGCTTAATATATATATATATATATATACATAAAATCATAATTTATTGGGTACTTTCAATTGGGAGGTGGTTGTCCCGATTTCAATTTAGGAAAATTATATTGAAATATTTTTTATTTATTTTTTTATTCTTTTAAAAAGTCAAGTAAAAAAAAATATATATATATTTATTTTACATTTTCTTTGTAAATTATGAAACTTTATGTAAAAACACGTGTCCTGCATTTCCATGTCACTACCGAAACTGAAACTGAAGACTGAAATTAACAACAGTCCTACATTTATGATCAGGACATATTTATGTGTCTCTCTCATAGCTACAGGTAGATAGCACCCATCATTTCAAGGTAAATGTGTTCAAAAGTATGACAAATCTGTGTGTAACTGTAAGGAACGTAACTACCGAACAACTTTTTGCTGCAATTAAGCACACTTTTTTGGGAGTCATTCCATATGATTTAATGTTTATGTGTGTACAACTGTTCAGAACTGTGCTAGCTAACCATGTGCTGATTAGCATCTTTGAGATGGGTTCAGAGTCACCTGAAATTGTCACTACCGAAACATGCCATCATTGTAGTGACAAAAGGGAACACGTTATCCTCATGTTTGGGAGAAATAAACAAAATTATAGTACAGTTATGACATTTTTTGTATGTTTTATTAGTGTTTTAGTATGCAAGTTTAAATTCAGTAATGTGATGTGGTCGCTACCGAAACATGGGGTGTTCTCACTGTGTGAATATCAACTAATAATCAATAATCAACTATATATGAATCATCAACTAAGGTGTTATGATAGTGTTTGGTTCAATGCATATTCAAACCAACTAATCCTTAACTTTTAAATCAGTATGATCTACTTTTCGCCTTTTACAAAAAAAAAGGATTCAAAATACAACAAATCTCAGAAATTACACTTGAAATATTGTTAAAAATGTAATTGTTATTGATTTACCTCTGAAAAAAAAAAAATATATATATATATAGAGAGAGAGAAATATAAATGACTAATCAATTAATGAATCAATAAAATTAGTATATAAATGGTTAATGAGTATTCTAAATTATATTATAAATGAATGAATGAAGATTCAATTAATATAAAAGACAGAAAGAAAGAAAGAAAGAAAGAAAGAAAGAAATCAGATCATCAGGATCTTTGATGAACGTTTGTTTCCAGAAGCTTTACTTTCACTGTTCATTTTATATTATATATTATTTTGGCAAAGTGGTGGCTAATTTCTATTAATTCATCTAAACTTATTCATAACTCTCCGACCTGAGTTATTATTATTACTATTACTAATAGTACTATGACAGATCATCTCCTGACCAGACATGAGTCACAGACAGACTCGAAGTGTCCGGATGTTTGTGCTTCAAGCTGCCCAAAACAACATCTGTATGAAACACTGCACACGCCCTTCACTGATGCTCATTGCATTAAATTAACTTTCAAACTGTTTCTGAAACACACAGAGGACGAGTTTAATGTTTTATCAACTTTTCCACTTAAACGAGGCATTAAATGCACACGCGGCTTTGTTCGGTGGCTGATGCTCGCCTTGAGTTTGATCTGACCGGGGCAAAACAAACATTTCCTCGCCGCGTGTTTTAGTCTCCACAGAAAGCCAAGAACCTCTGCTTGGTGCTCACTTTGTTTCTACTGCGCCAAACTATTTTAGCACTCGAGTTTTGCTCTTAAATGTAGGAGAAGAAAACACAAGCGCGAGCGGCTCGTTGAGGCGCGCAGACACAGAGCGGGCGGGTTGAGTCTGTAAGGTTCTCATGTGTTAAATAAGAGCGCAGCGCCGCTCGACTTCTGCTCATTGCTTAACCTAGAGAACGTCTGGTTTACTGTAGATTTACACACAGAAAGAGAGATGGCAGAAACCGCCCCAGCTGCTGCCGCGCCGCCGGCCAAAGCACCCAAGAAGAAGTCTGCAGCTAAAGCTAAGAAAGCAGGTCCAGCTGTCGGTGATCTGATCGTTAAAGCCGTGTCTACGTCCAAGGAGAGGAGCGGCGTGTTGGTGATCTGATCGTTAAAGCCGTGTCTGCGTCCAAGGAGAGGAGCGGCGTGTCTCTCGCAGCCCTGAAGAAAGCTCTCGCTGCCAGCGGCTACGACGTGGAGAAGAAGAACTCCCGCATCAAGCTCGCCATCAAGAGCCTGGTGACTAAAGGCACCCTGCTGCAGGTCAAAGGGACCGGCGCCTCCGGCTCCTTCAAGCTCAGCAAGAAGCAAACTGAGACCAAGAAGAAGGCGGCTCCTAAAGCGAAGAAGCCCGCGGCCAAGAAACCCGCTGCTGCCAAGAAGCCCAAGAGCGCAGCGGCAAAGAAGCCCGCCGCTAAGAAATCGCCCAAGAAGGCCAAGAAACCCGCTGCAGCCGCTAAGAAGACGACGAAGAGCCCCAAGAAGGCGAAGAAGCCCGCAGCGCCTAAGAAAGCAGCCAAGAGCCCCAAAAAGGCCAAGACTGCCAAACCCAAGGCGGCAAAGCCTAAAGCTGCCAAGCCTAAAAGAGCAGCTCCCAAGAAGAAGTAAAAACACTTTTATTCCCCAACGGCTCTTTTCAGAGCCACCCACTAACTCTGAAGAAAGAGCAATTCACTTTGTGGAAGTAAGGTTAGGTTAAGAAACAACTAATTGTACTTTACAAACAACACAACAAATAAAACAACAGACGACATCACACTCCATCAACAACTCGTTCACCAGCGTTGTAAACTGCAGGCAACACAATAAATAAGAGCAATAACACAACAACACAATTATTTAATATACACATGGTTCTGTAGAAATTTCCAAAGGGTGCCGCGACTAAAAAAAGGTTGGGAAACTGCTGTAGAACACAGGCTTTACTAATCTCCCACTAAATGAACTCTGAAGTACTAAACATACCATCTAGTGGTCCCTCATAGTACAACATCAGTTTCAGTTTTGCCCTTGTTCTCTTTTCCACAAAAACCTCAAGAGAATCTGGAGTAAAAGCAATAATTGATCCGGCCTTTCTGATCATTTTATTAATCCTCTTCTTATCATCCACAGTGATATTAGCTCCCCAGCAGAGCACTGCATAGAACAGAAGACATAAGAAGCTTTAATACCAAAGTTATTTAACCTCCTCAAAAATAATAATCCTGACTCTGGTTTCTTAAAGACGACCTCACTGTACTTTCTCCAGTTTAATTTACCGTCCAAATGGATGCCAATGTATTTATAAGACTGAACTATTTCTATCTTCTGACCATAGATTGTCACGCTATTACTGCTTCCTTATGTCTTCGGAAATCAATGATCAACTCCTTAGTCTTCTCCACATTAAAAAAAAAAAATAAAAAAAAATAATCACACCATATAACAACAAGCTGAAGCTCTCTTCTATTGGTCAAATCATTATTTTGTTTGATTAGAGCCACAAGTTCAGTGTCATCAGAAAACTTTTGTAGACAGCAAGATGACGGAGTATGCCTACAATCAGAAGTATACGGTGCAAATAAAAAGGTGACAAAAAGATAAAATAGAAGTGTATCTGAGTTTACCTCGACTCAATGTTTTACATGTTGACTGTGTATTTAGAAAAACCAGTTATTCACATATATTGTAACAGCTTTAATGGATCATTGATCTTAATTTAATTAGGGTAAAAACATTAGATTAAATGCCTTTTGCCTTGGCAATTATTTTGAACTACTTTAGCACACCGTCACAATTTCGTTGTTTCTTAATACAGCACAATCAGACCGCCAGCTGTGGGGGCGTGGCTTCGGCGGTGGGTGTTGGAGGGAAGTTCAGTGATTGGTTTGAAATCTTACAGGCTCTAAACCAATGGGCGACTCGCACGCTCTTTTAAAAACAGTAGAGCGGGGCTCATGGGTTTATTATTTCTGGTTTATACGCGTAGACATTTATACATTCAGCAATGAGTGGAAGAGGCAAAACCGGTGGCAAGGCGAGAGCAAAGGCCAAGAGTCGCTCCTCTAGAGCAGGACTGCAGTTCCCCGTCGGTCGTGTTCACAGGCTTCTCCGCAAAGGTAACTACGCACAGCGCGTCGGTGCCGGAGCTCCCGTTTATCTGGCGGCTGTGCTCGAGTATCTCACCGCCGAGATCCTGGAGTTGGCTGGAAACGCCGCCAGAGACAACAAGAAGACCCGCATCATTCCCCGTCACCTGCAGCTGGCGGTGCGCAATGATGAGGAGCTGAACAAACTCCTGGGCCGAGTGACCATCGCTCAGGGCGGCGTGCTGCCCAACATCCAGGCCGTGCTGCTGCCCAAGAAGAGCGAGAAACCCGCCAAAGCCAAATAAACAGATTCTAGTCTGTTTCTGAAACCAAAGGCTCTTTTAAGAGCCGCCCATTTTATCTGACAGAGAGCGCTGTTTTAGTTACCTTAGTGACATAAATTAATATAGACACTTAGTATACACTAAAGCAAGAAAGTTATCAACCAAATGAGTATAATGTACAATTAAGTGTGAGTAACTGCAAATACTATCAACTGCTGGAGACTATTTAAGCCCAAGGAATACATATAAACCAAAGGATAAATGGATATTTCAGAAGAATTATATAAAACAATGTTAGTCGAAAACTTGTGAAGAGTGTATTAGTGTATGTGTTTGATGCATAAAATAATAAACACAACAAAGCATTTTGAGCGGGAAACAAACGGCTCTATTTGAAAATAGGAGGTGCGCAGTCATTGGCTAGCAGTCATGCGCAGACGTCACACATCAGCCAATCACAAGCCTCTACACCTTTATGACGCCATAAGCTGTGGCCGTATGATGCTTTAAAAGCAGGCGCGTAACATACAGGAGCATTTTCTACGCACGCACCGCCGGGAAGAGCGCCCCAGCCACCGGCGGCGTCAAGAAGCCCCACCGTTACAGGCCCGGGACCGTGGCTCTCCGAGAGATCCGCCGCTATCAGAAGTCCACCGAGCTGCTGATCCGCAAACTGCCTTTCCAGCGTCTGGTGCGAGAAATCGCTCAGGATTTCAAGACGGACCTGCGCTTCCAGAGCTCCGCTGTCATGGCCCTGCAGGAGGCCAGCGAGGCTTATTTGGTCGGTCTGTTTGAGGACACCAACCTGTGCGCCATCCACGCCAAGAGAGTCACCATCATGCCCAAAGACATCCAGCTGGCCCGCCGCATCCGCGGAGAGCGCGCTTAACCCCGCCGCTGCAGCAGCCGCGTTACACCCCAAAGGCTCTTTTAAGAGCCACCACGATCACACTGAATGAGAGTTTCTACTGTAATGCTGAATATAAATCAAAAACTAACATAGCCTTTGAAGGAATTCTGTCTAGGTCTTTTTATTGCGTCTGAACAGTTTGTTTCCCATTACTACAAAGAACACACACATAACAGATGTGTAACTTCGTTACTAACTGTTGTGTAATGACATTAGCTCCTATGTAAATAAAATAATAAAATAATACTTATATGCATGTGTATGTAATACATCCAAGTGCAAATACATAAATATTAAGTTCATTATTATAAATTGTACCTGTAGCTCTCAGTTTACTTTGGTAGACAATGATGATGAAATTAAAGCCAAAGCGGCTCATTTAGAGTCCCCTCCTAAACCATGTAGAAAACAAACAGAAACCACTCACGAAATAAAAAAAAACGAGCTAATTTACAATAACAAATACATAAATATAAATAACTAAAAATAAATTGCATGTCATAAAACCTAGAAATGAAATATACTCCAAAAACAATCTATATGGTACATAAAATACATCAAAACAAAGAAAAAGACAAAATACATTATTACAAGGCAGCATTTAAATGACCGTGTATCTTTTATAAGATGTTAAAGAGGAAAATGTTTTTCTTGCTAAATGGGATAAACCATTCCATAATTTAATACCGCTAACTTTTATCAAGTATTGCAAACTGACGAGTTAAATACAAGTGAACGTGAATTTAAAATGTTGATCAATTAATGCTGCTGAATTTCTTTAACTCTTGTAGGTTTGTGAATAAGAGGAAAATAACTAGAATAAAGAATATTAAGAACATCTGCAGTAGGAGTATCAGATTAATTTTTTAAGAGATTTATGTTAAAATCCACTAAAGTATAACATTATTTGTGCTCATTGCTTATCAAATCAGTAAGTTGGCCTAAGTATCATTAAACTCTTGAATACTGGAATCAGGTGCTCGGTAAATAACACCAACAATAACATTTCTTCCTCCGGGGCCAACTGAGACCTCAACAAATACATGTTCCACTAATATCATCCCTAATGTTAAATTCATAATCTTCATGAATAAACAAAGATAATCAATCCACTTCCCAACCTGTGCTTTCTAACACAATGCACCGAGTTATATTTAAATAATTTAAACATTTCTCTATAATTTTCCTTTAACCATGTTTCAAAACCATTTGCTTTGTTTTGGTGGATTTCGGACAGCTGGATGAACAATAAGCTTGTCGTACTTCATATATGCCTTCATTGCTGGAAGTAATTCTCTCCTTCCAGATATTCTGTTTTGTCTGAAATTGTGATCAAACTTTTGGGGAGTGTGTCCAGATCTGTCCCGGTTTTATTACAATTCGAAGACCATGTCTTACATGAGATTTTAAGGTCATCCGGTTCTTTTTGAGTCATTTCTAGACTCACCTTAAAATCATAGACTTGCTTTGACAGGTCATCAATCCTCCTGTTTGAAGAATCAACTATGATTTCTACACAAGTTTGAAACTTCTTTCTTGTTGTTCGAGCAAGGTTCTGTAGAAGTCTCTTTGCTGTTCCAGCAGTTCAGACTGGCGGCGCAGTAACATATTCCTCTGCTGCTGTTTGTGTGATTTGGGCAACAATTTAAAGTAGACTGTTTAGACTGTTCTTAGCTCAATCTTCAAATATACATATACTTCAGGCAGGATTCTTCAGATTATTGTTTGATTGAAAACCTTACACAAGTTCAGAAAAACACTGCAGCAGCATCTCAGCCGGCGGGGTTTGATCTGTGCTTAATACATGCAAACATGATGCAGATGATCTTATAAATCTTCTTTGTCTAGTGAATCATGGAAAACATGGATTTTAATATGAAACACAGGACAGACACTGTTAGATCAGGTTTGGATTAAACCTCATTGTGTCCTGCTCTAACTAGCGGGGGAGGGGTGCGCCATGTGACGCGCGCTGGTTTCACTTAGGTCCTGTAAGCAACTGTAAACTGCCTCCCTGGAGCGCATGTCTTTTATTCGGTTTCGACGCTAGACTGAAGCAAGAAATATTTTCAGCATTCCTGGAAGAGGCAAAGGCGGTAAAGGAGTCGGGAAAGGAGGCGCTAAGCCGCACCGTAAAGTGCTGCGGGATAACATCCAGGGAATCACCAAACCCCGTCACCAAGTACACCAGCTCCAAGTAGAGCTCCGCCGCAGCGCACACACAAAGGCTCTTTTAAGAGCCACACATCTTCTCACTGAAAGAGCTGTGGTTCAAGATTGTGAACGTTTTATGGGGTGTATTTTGACAATTGTTTTATAGTTAGAAATGTTGACCACTCGATACAGGCGGACGATTAAAAAAAATAAAACTATTTACTAATAACATTAATGAAGTAACGTTAAGCATTTTATGTCTGCTGTAGGTGACTTCAAATTTGGAAAAATCTGGTTAGTTCACTAGTTTATAGAAATATTTAGTTTGGTTAAATAAGTACTTGATTCAGATTTATTGTCTGTATGTAACTTGTTTTATGCGGTTTGTTAGCGTTTTGAAGTGTTCAGCATTCATAAGTTGCTTTGTAGCATTATTGTAGATGAAGTATAGATTCTTTAACAGCTCATCTGTTGACGATTCAGATTTATTGTCTGTATGTAACTTGTTTTATGCGGTTTGTTAGTGTTTTGAAGTGTTCAGCATTCATCACAAGTTGCTTCGTAGCATTATCGTAGATGAAGTATAGATTCTTTAACAGCTCATCTGTTGACAATAGTTGTCAATGTTTATCCAAAGCCAGAAATAAACAGTATTTTACTTGTTTGAGTCGTTCTCTGCCGCTAGTAAAACCTCACTACAGCTCGGCTGTCTTCTAGACATGTTACATAAACACAAGGCCTTTTCAAATAGCAAGGCTTTAAAAACAATTCCACAACTGACACAAATGTTTCTTTGTTTATTTGCACAAGTAAACAGCTGCATACATAGGGGTTATAAACAAAGAGTCGAATGATAAGACTCTAAAAAGTTTATATACTGCATCCAAAATCACATAATTGGCTGTAAATGTGCTTCTCACCCTCAGATCATCTGAGATCAGGATGAGTTTGTTTCTTCATCAGGTTTGAAGAAATGTAGCACTGCATCAGTGTCTCAGCAATGGATGCTCTGCAGTGAATGGGTGCCGTCAGAATGAGAGTCCAAACAGCTGATAAAAACATCACAATAATCCACAAGTAATCCACAGCACTCCAGTCCATCAGTTAACATCTGGAGAAGACAAAAGCTGAAACTAATCCAGCATTAAGACGTTTATAACTTCAAGTTTGAGCTTGAAGTGTACACTGAATGTATCAACTAAATATAATAATAATAATAATAATAAGCTGTCAATCCCTGTATTTTATCTTGTGCTATTCAAGTTGAACAAACATACGTTAAATTAATTAAATTATTATAATTTTTTTTTTTTGGTACTCGCTTGATTTCTGGTTCAAGAGAAACAAAACATTTGTGAGTTAAACACCTGCATACGCATTAGAAAAATCATATTTAACATGAAAAGACTCGTAATGATGCATGTAAGGATTCATATCATGCAGACACTTATTATGATTATATGATCATTAGGGTCAACATGTTATGGTTATAATATTTTGATTGAATGGTTAATATAAATGTATATACGTTTCTGGCTCATTCTGTTCATTCATGTTCACTAAAAGTTATATATATATATATTTGTATACAATACTTTCCCACTGGCTGTCAGTGTGGGCTTACTTCATGTTACAGTCAAAGATGTTAACTGCAAGGTTACACTGAACTGTGATCAGTGGTAATTAAAGTAAGTATCATTACTTCTACACATTTGTCTCAGACATGTACTGACGTGTGTGAGCTTTCAGTGGCTTCTGGTCTCTAGATGGCAGCACGTGTGCGGCGTGTGGACTTTCACGCATGAGCCATGCTTCTGCTAACATGAGCAGAACTCAGTGTGCGGCTCAGTGATGCACAGCCAGGGTTGTAACGACTTATTTCATCAGACACAAATTCTGACACAAATAAAGTCTGAGCACAGAAAAACGAGAGGAGTGGAGGAGAGCTGCACTGAAGAGAGGAAAGAACTAAAGCATAACTAAATGCTTATTATATTTCAACATCTGCTTCTGCCGTCATTTACTCAGGAATATTATTAAAACCAATCTAATGACACAGTCTAATACATTGTCTAATTAGTCTAATTATGGGAACAATAGCAATATCACAAATCGTCATTCAGCGTAACAGATCTATTTATGTAAAAATGAAACAATACACTTATTTTGATCTGTATAAAATTGTATTAAAATACAAAAAAACATATGTGATCTTACTACGTTATTCTATTTTAAATGACATTCACTTTCCTACGAAAACTTCTTGCTGACAAATGAATAAAACCTAGTGGTTTGAAGGACATTAGCAAAGTATAAAGATTGAAAAATTAAAGTTAATTAGTATTTGAGGGCTGCACTGTGATGCTTAAATACAGTCTTTTAATTTGTCATCAACTGATTAATGTTTAAAAAATGCCTAACAATATTTTTTGGTATATTAATATTGTTACACTGAATGACATTTTAGTGGCTGTCTTCTGTAAATTATGGATACATTCTAATGTATGGGGGGGGGTTAAAGCTGTATTACATGTTTATTTATTTATTTGTTTGTTTGTTTATTTGTTTCTTGGTTTGTTTGTTTGTTTTGATGCTTGCAACCCTCTTTTCGTCTTTGACCCCTGAACTAACAATGAATAGTTAGTACCTAAGCGTTTATTAATATTAGTTGATGTTCATTTTAACATTCAATAAATAATTATTAAAAATCAAAGTTTTATCTAATATTATTTATTGAACCTGAGCTAACATGAACTAACAATGGACATAATAAAAAATAACTTTATAAAATATAAAATATCCCAACTAAAACAAAACTTCTGTAAGATATTAAATATCAAGCCAGCATATCCAGCTGCTGAAAACAAACCGTACGACTTCTAGTCAGAATTAATATAGTTTAATATAGGTTTGGATTTGATTATGAACTGAAAATGTGCATGATGGGATTTCAAGTTCAGTTTGGACATCCGTGATTTCTTTTGAGATTAAAGCGAGCACTCACTTGCAAAGACAAAGCAGGAACAGCTGTTTCGGTTTATTCTCATGTCAAGTGCATTCGAGTTTCTGTTTTCCATATTTTCATATTCACATGTGAATAAAAGCCTAACTGAATCTCCTCAAAGCGACCGTGTCTCTTCAGAAGACTCGATTAAATAGCTTGATTCATATGAATTACTTTGTTCATAAAGCCACTGTAAAGCTTTTGGGTGAATGGACTTGCAATGGAGGGACAGAAATCATTAGATAAATAGTATTATTTTTGGAGCGAACTAACCCAACATTTCTCAATCACAAGATGACTAAGATGAAGAGATGCATGGATGTATAGATGATTGATGGATGGACAAACCAGTGAACTGCGGACAAGAGTTCGGCAGAGTGAGGACGGATGTTCTGCTCATGCAAACACCCATTCATTCTCTCAGTTCTGGTTTCTTCTGTGTTTCAGGTGTGTTTACCGCATGCAACACAGCCTTCCTTCCTTTCTCCGGGAAGTGGAAGGAAACGGCCATATAATCCGACTCCGGGTCGTTACAGCACACTAGGAGAGCAGCAAGATGGACAATGCTAAGCATTTCATTAAGACGAGAATGCTTTTCCCCGCTCTGCCTAGCGGCCCGGAGAGTCAATACATCAAAACCAGCGCACGCCGGAAAATATGCGCGAGTTTAAGAGGAAACTAATTACGAGAGACTTTAATCTCCTCGCCGAGAGCTTCACCTATAACTCTGATAATCTGCTCTGTTTAATATGCTGGAAAAACACTTAGGAGACATCGATCATTCGGAGCGCCTCCAGGCAAGGGCTGGTGCCAAATGTTTGAAAATTAAATTAAAATCAGCGCGTTTCACAGTTGCACTGACGTCGCTGGCTGTAGAATGGATTGTGATGCTGCTGTTTGGTGTAAGTTAAACTGGCACAGTCATGCGGCGGGATGCTCGATTCACATCCACGACATTCTGCTTCTGTCTTTGCGCCATCCAGCTGTTCCAGAGCAGGAGCGTGAAAAATGACAATTTCCAGCAATGCACAGTAATAAACAAAACCAAAGTAAACACAAGAGCAGATACACTGAAAGATCATGTACAGTGAGGCAAAGGCAAGCAATAGCGCTGTTCTAAACATTCTGTCTACCTTTTAAACATTTATAGCATCATGCACTCTCAGAAAAAAAGGTACAAAAGTTATCACTGGAGCAGTACATTTTGAAAAGGTACCACCCCAGTGACAGCTTTTGTACCTTTTTTTTTTCTGAGAGTGTAGGTTGTTCCTGATGTAAAGTGCTTTAATAGCACTCTAAGATAACTTATTTTTACCTCAAATTAAAAATGCATTGTGATAAAAAGCTCGGTCTGAAATGTTGGACGGGAGATGGTGAAGATGAAGACGGTGGATCAAACTCAAATATTTCATTTAATACCACATTTTTAAAAATAGTTAGTAACATTACGTAATCAGATTCCAATAATTAAGTTATTGTAATTGTATTATATTATGTTGTAAAATGCTAATAATCAGACTACAGCTACTTTTTATTGATTGCATGATTGTATATTAAGTTAATATGTTAATAATTAAGTACCATATTTGCATGTTCACACTTCTCTGACATTGCTTTATGGTCACATGACATGCAGGTACACTTTTTTGTGTTTGATTTGTTATTTTACATTTATTTATTGTAATTGTACATGTTTTATGATTTAATTAACTATTTGCTTTTCATTAAACTCACCGACCTCAGTTCGGGAAGCCTTGATGTAATGTAATGAAATATATGTTTGTAAGTAATCTATCAGCACTGAAAATAACTTAGTTCTGCTTTCATGACTGGACTAACACATCTGTGTTTATTACAGAGGTGGGGGTGTTTTTTAGACATGTTGTGGTTGCATGTCACACAAATGACGTATATGTCTTTTAATGAAATATGAATTAATATCATTTGAATTGTTTTTCTAAAATCATTATTTAAATCTTCACAAGAGTGGTTGATTATAATAAAACCCACATAAGTGAGCAGAAAAATCTAGACGAGTATCTTAGCAGCTTCCACGATTTGACTCTCCTTCTTAGTTTTAGTATTTTATTTCTTTCGTCGGATACCATATTGAAAGGTGCAGCATGCGGAAGATTGGTGTGCAAAAGGTTGCTCAGGTAGGCCAAACAACACATGAGGGGAAGCGTTGGGATAATACAATAGCAGCAATCACAGACGTTTGTGTTCGGACGGGAACAGAGGACCTTTGAGTTTGCCGAACAACGGTAGGTCATTTGCTCTGGAATTTTTGCAGAGGTTTTGTGAGAAAAACACAGACTTGGCATATTCTCTCAGGATTAAAATCACAAAGTGCGTCTGTGAAACGCAAATTTCTCAAGCGTCCCCTTTGAAAACTAGTCCCATCTGAATAGGGCTTTAAATCATCTAAAACACAAGACACTGTGTTTACATGATACCTGCTTTATTTTGGATGAATACAGTGCTTAGCATATTTTATACATTTTATACATGTATCCAATGTTACATACACATAGAGTCATTTAACTAAATTTTAGAAATAAAAATCAAGCATTTTAAAAGTAACTCAATCCACCAGTTTCTGTGACCTGTGTGTCTGTGACTTGATGACACTCAATGCTCATTTAGCTGACTGACATCTCATCTCAATTAATCGATTATTAATTAAATGAAACATACAAAACTTTACTTCACCGAAAAAAGGTACTAATTTGTCCGTGCTAGAACCGCTCTCTCGTAAAGAGAAGTGTTGCTCAGTGACTCAACCGCTGGACTGAGAACAGAACATCTTCCCAACAATGTAAAAAAATAACCCTAAATACGACCCAAATCAGCGTTTGGGTAGACAAATACAGCCCAGCATTTTGAGAGTGCAATAAGAAGCAATAAACAAATGATTTAGAAATATGCCAGTTCCAAAGTCTTGAAATCAAGAGCGTCTCCTGTGCACTGTTTGCATGACATATAGATTTCCAAATCAGACACATATGAGGTTCTGTTGAAACTAGCAAGCTGTCTCATAAGTGTACACTACAGGCGACAGCTCACTATTTTGGGGAGCAGCTATTTTTTTCTAACAATAACAGCAGATGGAAACACACACATACACACACAC
>NW_015552792.1:9837-20163 GCF_001515605.1 Sinocyclocheilus anshuiensis | reverse complement strand
TTATCTATCTATCTATCTATCTATCTATCTATCTATCTATCTATCTATCTATCTATCTTTCTATCTATCTATCTATAACCCAAAATATGACCCAACCCAGCATTTGGGTAGAAAAATAAATAAATGAATAAATAAGCCAACATTTTTAGAGTGCAATAAGTAGCAATAAATAAACGACGTAGAAATGCTTTAGAAACACGGCAGTGCCGAATGTTTGAACTCTTGAAATCAAGAGTGTCTCCTGTGCACTCTCTGTAAGTAAGACATGTAGAGTGTTCCAAATCCATCACTTAGAGCTTCTGTTGAAATTAGCATGCAGTGTAAGTGTATACTATAGACAACAGCTCACTATTTTTGGGAACAGCTCATTTTTTTTCAAACAATAGCAGCAGATGGAAACACACACACGCACACACACACTCTGAGCTTGCCCTGGTTAATTGATAGAGTGTGAGATGCATCTGTTCGAAGATGTGATTTTTTCCTCCATGTGCTGCTCGTCACCCCTCCATCTGTCAGGTTAACATGGTAATTACTTTCCTCTCTGAGACAAACTGTTATAACGCTTCCCAAAACGAAACAACATGACACTGTCCTCTGACATCAACATAGACCTGATTTTACGAGTGAGATCTCAGCCCTCAGTTTGTAGTAAAGTTCTCGCAGCGATCAAAGGATGAACACGCATGGAAAAGTGCTCAGAATTTATTTCAGAGAGTATTTATTTATTCACTTTGGCTTGTTAAATAAATAAATCATTTCTGACTATGTTTGCTCATGCAGGATGCTGCATTCTGTGCCACTGGCATAAATTTTACTAAGCGTAAATCAAAGACGACTACTGTATCTGCCAAAGAAATACAGCCAATATATTACTGAAAGCAACTTTCCAATGCAGCTTCATCGAAAGAAAAAAATCTGGCCTCGTCCCAGCTACTACACAACCAGACACTGGACAGAAAAAATAACACAGTATTTATTAAGAGTATAGTGGCAACATTGTCGGCCACACAACTCACACACTCTCTCACACACACACACACACACACACACACACACACACACACACACACACATTGTGTCACTAATGAGTTTCAGCAGCTATTTATCAACTTCAGCCCAGAGTTTCCTTATTAATTTCCCAACACCCTCCATTTCCTCTCGTTCTCTCTCTGGTTACTGAGTGAGCGAGTCGGAGCAGATAAGCCTCCACTATCTGAGCAGTAGAGAGGGATTGTGGGTAATTGTGCTGTGGTGGTCAGTGGCGTTGGGCATGTCCTGCTGTCAGAACTCGATTTTAGAATAAGGAATACCCGAAAAACAAAAGCATCATAAAAGTAGTCCATAGCAATATTTTCAAGTCTTATGAAGTCATGATGCAGCTTTAGGGCTTTTAGGATGGAAAAATTATCTCAGAATCATCCATTTAAATTTCTTTCTTTCTTTTTTTATCTATTTTTTTTTAATCTATTTTTTATTCCAGTAATTAATTCATTTATTTGTTGTTTGTTTGTGAGAAGATCTCCTGTCTGTAAATATGAATACTCGTTGCAATTATTAGTTTTAGTCTCACATCGTTTTTTTTATTTGTTTGTTTAATGGCTTTTTACATTTGGTTGCTTTTGCAAATTTGGAATAAATTCTAATGCAAACTCGCCGCTGAATCATGATTTCTGTATGAAAACATTCATACACAAATTTTATGAACAAACGTGTGTAGATACAGTAAATGAGACCCAGTCACTTGTTTTCAAGATCCTTTATTGTCACTATACAGCAAAATTAGGGCAGTGCAGTCACATATGACTTAGTGCAAGCTTAGCATCCAATTTAAGAATTGAAATAAATATATATGCAGTCCAAATAAGATTACATACAACAGACACAAAACAAGTACAGTCAAGGTGGTAGTGCGAATTAAGCCAGTTATTGCACAGTGATGTATAAAGTATGAAATCATGTGGATTATTGAGTATTGTACAATAATTGCACAGTTAGGCATATAACAGAAGAGCAGTAACATCTGCATTGTTTTGTATACTGATTAAAGGAGCAGACAACATCCTAAAAGACCCTTCCCACCCTGGACATTACTTGTTCAAACTGCTGCCCTCTGTTAAACGATTCAGGTCCATCACATCACGGACCAATGGACTCAAGAACAGCTTCTACCCAGCACCATACGGGAGCCGAACAATGCCAGACCCACGCACACACACATAATCTGATCTGCCATTTTATACATCAACCCATACAGGTTTAAAGTGCATTCTCTGTATACCGCAGTGTATGTCTTCTCAATTTATGTTTACATTCAATATTACTCAATATGTTTACATTCCTTTGCAATTTACTACTCTTCCATTGTGTGCAATACCTTGTGCAGTACATCACTGCCTATTGTGCAATGACTATCTATACGATCTGCTACAAAAGATCTGTGCAATGCTTAAGGCAGCATGCGATGTCAAGTTCTTTCAGGGAAGGCAAAGGGCAGCCGATGATGGCGGCTTTCTTGTCCGCCACTGAGCTGCTGGTGTACCGTGTGGAGATGTAGTAAGTTATCACACTCTCTAATGGAGCAGCGATAGAAGGACACTAGCAGAGGGTTCTTCCTGAGGATCCTCCAGAAGTAAAGTCGCTGTCTACGATGTTGGCATTGATGCACCAGTTGTCATGGATATAGATGTAGAACTCTCCGCCTTTGATCTTACCGGAGTCTTTGTTTCTGTCCCAGCAGAATGCTGTGCGTCCCACTAGCTGATGGTGGATCAGCACCTAGAGATGACCTCTACAGCCCTGAGTGTTAGTGGAGATCACATCTAGATGAGCCCCAGAGACAGATCCCCAGTAAAGACCTCGTCACCTCAATAACCATCAGCACAAGACCACGGGAACCAGACGAGTCCTCTGCACAATCTGACCTGTGCTGTAGCCTGGAATTAAACCACATCATGCTGCTTTCATCTGGCCAGAGGAGAACCATTTCTCCATTTCTGTCACCGATGGAGTTTAGGTTCCTTTGGCTTGCTTAGTTGGGGACACTTGACTGATTGCACAGACACTTTTGAAGAGAGCTGAACTGGACGATGACATCACTGAATCATCAATGAACTGACTTTAACTGAAAAATGACTCAGTTATTATCTTAAACTATTTTCCTGTTTGACACTGTAAAGCTGATTTGACACAATCTGTATTGTATAAAAAGTGTGATATAAAATAAAGGTGACTTGACTTGACTAGCTCCATGTTGGCGTTGGGAATGAGCGGATTCAGCCACGTCTCTGTTAGCAGAAGGATGCAGCAGTCCTTGTTATTTCTGGCGATCTGCATCTGTAATTCGTCCCGTTTGTTGGCAAGTGATCTGGCGTTAGTGAGAATAAAGAGGTGGTTTGTGGGGTTGTTCCTTTAGCTTAGCTAGTAGGCCCGACCGGCATTTTGCTTCCCGTGTCTCCTCCGCATCCGTCGCTTGCAAGAGCCGATAACAATCCATGGAGAGCCTGGTGTCCTGGCTATCTCCTCCGGTATGTTGTGTGACTTCAGGAAAACACTTGTGACTGCTTGTTTGCATCGAAAACCTATGTTTAAGATATCTAATCGACATGTATGAAAACGGTGTCTCCTCCGCATCCGTCGCTTGCAAGAGCCGATAACAATCCATGGAGAGCCTGGTGTCCTGGCTATCTCCTCCGGTATGTTGTGTGACTTCAGGAAACACTTGTGACTGCTTGTTTGCATCGAAAACCTATGTTTAAGATATCTAATCGACATGTATGAAAGCGAAGCTGTGAGGGATAGATTTACAATGGCACGCACTGCATAAAGGTCCTAGTCCGTGCAATAATTGTCACAACTCACAACTTTCAAAACTGTTTTCATGAAGTTTTTTAACAGTACAACTTATAGAACACACTGTACTTCAGTCCCTCACAGCCTCGTTTTCATTCCTGTCAGAAATTAAATGCGCTGCTACTGTGACTACAGTCTATAAACAACAGAGGACACAACCTTAGAAAGAGCTTACATTAATAATCATTAATGATCATAAAGAACAGCACACCCATACAAGCTGAACTCTACAGCAACCATAAAGAGCTTGGATGGTTTCAAAAGTGGAGGAAAAATTAGAGAAATCTTAGCATGTGTTTCAGAGACAAGATTCATCTGTGCCCTCGCTGGACTGAGCAAATTGTCAATAAGTGCTGAGAGGTTGAAATAATGTACCTTCTAATGAGCCTTTCACAGCACTTCAACAGCACAGACGATGATAGGACAAATAACCATTTCATCACAAGGGCTGGTAGTCTTGAGATTAGGTGTAATAATTGAGGTTTTCCACACGCTGGTCTAAAGAGGACTGGCGAATAGAAGTTAAACATGGGGCAATTGTTCAGTGAAGTATTTCAATACATGGCCTCTACAGTAACCTGGCCCTGGCCCTGGCCACCGTATTGCAAATGTTTCATAATGTCTGACTGTTAAATAAGATACAATGTATACAATGAATTCTTGAGTTTTGTTATTTGTGTGTGTGTGTGTGTGTGTGTGTGTGTGTGTGTGTGTACTGTTATTCACTACTTTATGGGGACCGAATGTTCCTACAAGTATAGTAATACCAGTAAAATTTGGGCTTTTTAGATCTCCATTAGGAAACAAACTTATACGTCATACAGAATGAAGTATTTTCAAAACCTAAAAATGCAGAACGTTTTGTGGGATGGGTAGGGTTAGGGTAAGAAGACAGAATATCGAGTTTGTACAGTTGTACCATTACGCCTATGGAGAGTCCCCATAAAACATGGAAACCAGTGTGTGTGTGTGTGTGTGTGTGTGTTTGTGTGTTTTAAGTCCTTTGCATCCACATTTGTTGTCTCTTCTGGCATCCTTGGCTTTGTGCTACAACATTCATGCAAAACTTGTAATGTTTGCTTAAATTTAAAACTTCTTTGTTTCAAGACGTTTTTGATATGTAATAAGTTGATGACAATGTGAACGGAGGGACAGAAAAGACACCTTTATTCATAACATATCAAATGTCTAAAGTGTTGTTTTTCCTTGAGCAGCACTTCACATGCAGTACTGATAATAGATCCACAGCAAGTTTTTCAAAGAATGAATGGACCTGACTGATGTAAGACTTACTGTAAACACAGACCACAATGCAGTACTTATTTTGTGAGCAGGATATGTAGTAAGATAGTCACAAACCCACAGAACATCACAAACAGACACAGTATTGATGAGATTGTCTTTATAGATTTCATATGTTATGTTGTTAGAAGTCATTATATGAAATCAACTGAGACACAACGATTGCATGCAGACTGTATACAGATATGAAATTAAAAATCTATTCTGTGATTTACTCTTTGACCACAATATGTATGTCTTAAATGATCTTCATATTGAAGACTAGGCTCATTGGAAAAACATGTCTCTTCCACAAAAAATGTACCTCTACACACCTATAGAGAATTAGGAGTTATGTCACGATGTTTTCACTCCGCGTTGCATTTCGCGAAGGCATCATAAAGTGCTACTGCTTTGACAATACCACCAAAGCTTCAACTTCTGAGAGGGAATTTTGAGAAAGCACTTCAGTCTTTGGATGTCAGTCACTTTAGTAACATTAACACTTTGGACTCAATACAAACAGCAGAGATGCTATGGATTCTCTATTGTGCATGATGAACGCTGCATTAGCGTGTCGTTCCAGACACGTCTGCCGTTTTGAGACCGTGCTCTGATTAAATTGGCAAACATTCTGCAGAACGTTACAACACCTCGATTATTGTGTTTTCTTATTAAACACAATCTCATTCCAGGCCTGATTACTATCATCTAGTAAACATATGCTAATTAATGAATGTCTGTTCATGCCCCGCTGGAGCGCACGCTTTCTAAGGAAATGAATTCCAGAAGTCGACAGAAACAAACACAGATGAACTAGCACTGGCTGGGTCAAAGGTCACCACTGCAGAGCGGTCAGTCACTGATTATGAAGAACTGAGACGGAAAGATGGGGTCATTCATGCTAAAACATTTTGAAATCTGCAACTCTCTACATTGAGGGTAAATCACTCGCATATGCGATTAAATATTCACTCTGGACGACTGAATTTCTAACGATAGCCACTGGCTAATACATTCTTAGATTTTACTCACCAGTGTGTGTGAGAGGCTAATTACAAGTTTAGCACAGATATATTTTCACTCGCTGAACACTGACTGAGTGCTTCAGAGGTTCGCTCTCTATCAAGCAATCTGTACTATTTCAATTCATCTCAATGGATGTGCAGCGCACCTGTATTTGACGCACCGTAAACTCTAGTGTGAAGATGCACGACTCGAGCAGAAGATATGCCGGTTTTTCTGGTAGTGGGCGGAGCTAATGTGCAAACGGCAATCTCATTGGCTGGCGCTCATCTATTACCGTCCCTGTTTTGTTTCAGCAAATCAGTTCTAGCGAATGCTGACAATGTGATTAATATTCATGAACCCAGCAGTTAGAAGTAATAATATTAGTAGTAGTACTGTCTTTTAATAATAATGACTATTATCCATGACCATCGATATCTTAAGCATGTGTGTGTAATATAGTATATCAGTCTGGCGAGTAAACTAAAAAAATGTATTAGCCAATGGCGATTTTATTGCCAAGGTGTGCGTAGAGGGTTTATCTGTCACTTTTAAAACATAAATATGCTAGAAAACATATTTAAGGGAGCATTTTAATAAAAAAAAAAGAAAAAAAAAGAGTTTGAGACTTTCTTTAATTTTTCTGAAAGTGAATGCTCAATATATGATAAGAATACATATTCATACAAATGCATTTATGACTGTAATTATTTTAAAGTTAATATGTTATCTACACTGAAGTAGTAAATAAAACAAATATTGCTGGAGAAAAAATACTATTTCAGTTTTTCTACTTCAAACTGTAATGTTTAATTACAACTGTTTGTGTAATTCAGAAATTTATTTTTCTATTTACATTTTTTTTCAGTGTATCTCAGTTTGAACAATCTTAGTTTATATAGCCTTTATATATACATTTATTTGGAAAATTGTCTGTTGTCACAATATACTATTATTTTATAACACATATATGAATTGAACAAACAGCTCTGTTTCTAAATCATTCAATTAATTTATGACCTTCTCTGGGCTAATGGTGATGAATAGTATTTGCAAGTGTGTTTAACCAGTGCTGTTTCATTTTGTCATTTATATTATGTGCAATATGTAGAACTGTCTGACATTTGTGAAAAACCAAATCTTGTTAAGGTCAGAAAAGATTATTTCAGTTTCATGTTTGACCTTTTCCAGTACAGAAACTCAAGAGGATCAAACGTGTCTCCAATGTCAGACTGAAACTTTCTCATTGCAGCAAGAAATGTCAATTAGACATCCGGAGATGTGAGGAGACATTTGAATGGAGTCTAATATGTTTCTATGTATCTTGTCCTGATGATGTTGTGTCATTTCAGTCTCACATTCATGCCAGTGATGTAGAAGATTACAGGTTGTCACACTGACAGTGTCTCTGTCTCTCAAAGTGAATTCATTTCAGCTGACGTCGTTTCGTTTTCCTGCAGTGTGACTAACAGCGAAATGCTTTAGTGGGATTTTTCTCTGCATGCGAGTTTGTTTTTCGGCACATAATGAGCTTCTCTGGAGCTGAATAGACGGCTGGAATTCTGTAATCCCCAAACACAATTTTTCCTCCAAACTAGAAATGTGTTCTCTCTCATTTTTTGGAGATAATTAATAGGAAATTGTAGCTTGGTCGTCTGGTGTTTTTGTTAATCCGTGTGTCTCGGCTGTCTTTGAAGCTCTCAGACGGTCGTTCTGCCTCGCTTCTGTTAAACTGGTTTTGTTGAAATTAATGGTTTTCTGTATGCTGCTAATTTTCTCACCTATTCATGTAAAATGCTCTTTGTTTGAAAGCTTTCAAAGTAAATGTGCGGCTTCAAACGCAGAGTAAATGGCAAAGTTTCGGTTCTCCTTCGAGTCAAAACTTTTAGCTCAGTTGCACGGGGAAATATTTATTCGCTTATATTTTATTTTTTGTAAAGCTGAATCTGCAGCATCCTTTGAATGGAGCTCAAACATAATGTGACCTTTTAATAAAAAATACTGAACGGTTCATGGTATCGAGTCTTACAGTTGTTTAAGAAACTTAGTAGCAAGTAAGCTACATATACATGAGTAGTGAGAGACGTTAATAAATTAAACAAAACAAAAGCTTCTCAACCTCATATTTCAACAGCGTATTTCAAATCAGTGATCAAATCTGACAATTAAATTGCAACATAAACACCACTTTGCTAAGATGAGTTTTAAACTTGACTTGTTAAATGCTTTACAAGAAATCAGGCACTGGAAAAATAAATATATTGAAAAAGTGACATTTCACCCTTGTAAAAAATAAGTACACTTTAATATACTTATGTAAATAATACACTTTAAAATAATATACTTAAGTTTAACTGAATGTAATGTTTTTTTTAGACACATAACTGTGTTATTTGCAATTAAATTAATATTTCAATTCAATTAGTCAGTTTCTCGTGCAACTTTAGATTGTTTTTGACCCACTTAAGTACATATTTTTACGTAATATTATAATTACTTATGTCTTTGAAATATGTTATGTACTGCTGAATGTACTGACAAGCATTTATGATAAACTAAACTATACTTCAATGTCATTACTATTAAAAAATGTGTTTGTAATTGATAATTCTTGCATTTAATGATGAATGTGCAGTTTAGTGGATTTACAATATATTAACGTTAATATTGAACACACTAAAGTTAAAATGATAATCAAGTTCTTTACATGCGCTTTAAAAAAAGATTATTAAAACATAATGGTTTAAAATGAACTTTAAAGCAAATATTTTAATTTGACATTATAAAAGTGTACTTAAGTGTGCTTAGAAACACAGTCATGAAAGTGTCTCTCTTTACGTCACTTAAGTGGCATTGTTTCATTCACGCTATATTATCTGTAAGTACATTTGTCTTTAATAACATTCAATAAAAAACATATTTTTATCAAGAGCTTCCAGATGTGCAGCGCAGTAAAGCGCACTTCCTAATTTTTTGCTAATTTGAGTTTATTCATCTGTTTGGATCTGAAGCTGTACAGTGTGTCAGACCATCCTCTACAGATTGTGTCCAGGAGTGACTTTCTAGTCAAGATTTGAGTAATTTAAGAGTCAGGCAGAGACGCAGACAGAACAGACAATCTCAACATCAGACGTCATTCATTTAAATTGTGAATTCATTAGTGGGTGCGGATCGTATTGACAGGAGATACAGAATATAACGCTTACATGGTTTGGGGATAGTACAAAATTTAAGAAATGTATCAAAATATGCAGGAATATACAGAAATATACAACAAATGATAAGTAGACATGAAGGTGTATTGTACAGAGTAAACCAGAGTGCAAAATACTACTGTGAAAAATAAAAATAAACACATTTAACACTATTTGCATGAGTAGCCTAGCATGTAACTAGATAAGGCTCACTAACACATAAAACACTGGACTGAGTTTGTCACTCTGTGATTTTTCAGAGCTGTCAGGTTTATAGTGGCTCTTCAGCAGTAAAACTCCTCAGACACATCAATAGATGTGCTCTGAACAGAGCCGTCACCTCACGCACTCTGCAATCAAAGCCGTCCAATCAGACGCACTCATTCCGCTTGTCACTCACGCTCAGCTTCGCCTGATTGGACGCCGTCGGCACAAAGGATGCAGCGGAGCGGCAGAGACAGACGCAGGGCAGGTATCAGAGCGCTTTTAATTGTGCTCCAAACGGCGTGAAATCGACATTTTCTGAGGCTCTTTGATCGGCTGTCAGATCGCGGCTCACCGAGGGCGTGGCGGGGCGGGGCTTATCAGCAGGGGTTTATGGGTAAAATGGCAATGACTGCATGGAGCTGAGCAATGATCACTGTGAGACGGACAAACAGAGAAAGAGCACAACTGTGTGTTTTGACAGGCCTTCAGAATCATTCCAGCTGTTACTAGCTCATCACAATCATATAATATATTTTCTGTGTAATGCACATGATTTTTGGAAGAATCTTTACACTGCTACAAAACGGACAAAAAACTTCTGTCCTTTAGTGATTTGATTTGATGAGTGTGCGTGTGTGCATGTGTGAGAGTGTCTGTGTGTATGTGTGTGTGTGTGTGAGAGAGTGTGTGTGTGTGTGTATGTGTGTGTGTGAATGTGTATGTGTGTGTGTGTATGTGAGTGTGTGTGTGTGTGAGAGAGAGAGAGAGAGAGAGAGAGAGAGTG
>NW_015552792.1:0-1379 GCF_001515605.1 Sinocyclocheilus anshuiensis | reverse complement strand
TGGCTTTTTTTTTTTTTTTCTCACTTCCTTCATTTTGTTTGTCCAGTCAGTGTTTGAGGGAGTTTACTTCCCCTTTCCTGTAACTTCCTCTGATTTGGAAATTCAGAAACCAGCAACTAAAAACTGCTTGGTCAAAATGCTGTTTCTGCAGCTTCACAAGCCATTAAGTTATTGTGTATCCTGTTTTAGTAGTTTTATCATACTTCTCTCTCTCTCTCTCTGTCTGTCTGTCTGTCTCTCTCTCTGTGCTAGTGCATGCTGGGAGTGAGTGTGGACGGAGCCGTTTGGCGTGGGTGAGAGTATCTCTCTGTTGGAGTGAGTGTTCTTGTTTCCTGGGATTCTTTTTCTTTCTGTCAAGTGTAGGGTTAGTTAAAGGTTTATTTTATCCCTGAGTTCGGTCGGTGGGTGGGGATAATGGGGTCGGAAGTGGGAGATTTCTCGCGGTTAACACTCAGGCATGGTTGTAAATGCATGCCTGATGCCCAGGTGTCAGTAGAGGATTGTCTGATAGCCGTGAGTGCGGCGGTCGGTGGTGCTAATATCAGATCTGCCTCCCGTATGAATAAAGCCATCGTGCTCTTTCTCAGTGAAAGCCAAATGGTGGATGACTTGATTGAAACTGGGTTGATAATCAAAGACACTTTTGTACCTGTATTGCCCCTGTCAAGCCCGTCCAAGAAAGTTGTTTTATGAAACGTACCCCCGTTTGTTAAAAATGGAAAACTGGAGCAAGTACTCGAGAGGTACGGCAAAATAGTGAGTCCTATTAAAATGATTCCACTCGGATGTAAAAATCCTGATATTAAACATGTAATGTCTTTTCGGCGTCAGGCTTTTATGATTTTGAATTCTCAGAGTGATCCGTTAAATCTGTCGGTGAAACTAAGCATTGATGGCAAAGATTACACTATCTTTATTAGCTCAGACTCGATGAGATGCTTTGTTTGCGGTGCTTTTGGACACGTTAGACAAACTTGCCCGAATCGAGACAGGCCGGCAGGCCTTCCTGCGGCTCCGGCTGCAGATGCGGAGAACAGCGAGAGGGCGGCTGGTGCGGATGTTGCTTTGGCCACTTGGGGTATCAGAATCCCAGCCAGGCGAGGCGTTGTCAGCGCCGGGTGACTTGCCCGAGAGACCGGCGCTGGTTGCCTCTAAAGACGGCCTGGTGGAGGCTGCTGAGGAGGCGGCAGGGCCGAGTCATATTCCCGCTGTGCCGAGGCAGAGACGAGCCCGGAACAGGTGTGCTTGCAGTCCGTGCCCGAGACCGATTCGCTTTGTTTTGGAAAACAAACACAGCCTGACAAAACTGAGAATAACACAATTATTGATGACAAGTTTAGTCAGAGTCAAGATGACATTTCATCTCAAGAACTTGTGGA
>NW_015552791.1:279-497 GCF_001515605.1 Sinocyclocheilus anshuiensis | reverse complement strand
TAGTACTTGGTGCAGAAACCCTTGTTGGCAAGCACAGAGATAAGATGTTTTTTGTAGTTGGTCACCAGGTTTGCACACACCTTAGGAGGGATTTTGGTCCACTCCTCTTTACAGATCCTCTCTAAATCCTTAAGGTTTCATGGCTGTTGTTTGGAAACTCGAAGTTTCAGCTCCCTCCACAGATTTTCTATAGGACTGAGGTCTGGAGGCTGGCTAGG
>NW_015552791.1:0-120 GCF_001515605.1 Sinocyclocheilus anshuiensis | reverse complement strand
CATCTTCAGTGTTCTGGCTGAGGGAAGGAGGTTCTCATCCAAGATTTTACAGTACATGGCCCCGTTTATTTGCCTCTCAATGCGGTGAAATCGTCCTGTACCCTTAGCAGAAAAACAGCC
>NW_015552790.1:1665-2021 GCF_001515605.1 Sinocyclocheilus anshuiensis | reverse complement strand
TCTGTCCACTACAGTGGACTTCATGCACCAAAGGGTATAATTCTGACTGTGGGCATATACAGTATATATATATAGAGAGAGATTCTGCCTTATTTTGTATGTTTTATGATATAATTTACATTTGAATGGTTTTATTGAACAGAAATATTAAATAGTGTTCAGATTTTATTATTTATTGCAATGCTTACAGTCTATATTTATTTATTAGGTCATATAATATTTACATATTTTATTGTCCTCATCTGTAAGTCGCTTTGGATAAAAGCGTCTGCTAAATAACTAAAAAATGTAAATGTAAATATAAAACTGTAGATTTATATGAGAGTGCAGATACATGTGTGTATGATTGCGTTCGC
>NW_015552790.1:0-207 GCF_001515605.1 Sinocyclocheilus anshuiensis | reverse complement strand
GGTAGTTGGCCCCGAGCCAGAACAGCTGATTGAGGACGGCGTCCCCTAACGCCGTCACCTCAGCGAGCTTGCAGAACTCCCTGGCGTACACGTAGAAGGGGAGATCGAGGCGAGCTAGGGCGGCGACGCGAGCGGCAATTTCCATCGCCGCTGGGGGGGGGGAACCAGGAAACAAAAAACTTTCAAAAAAACGGGAAAAAGAAAAAC
>NW_015552789.1:1153-1274 GCF_001515605.1 Sinocyclocheilus anshuiensis | reverse complement strand
GTGTAAAAATAGTAAATATCATCATGTCCTCCTGTTTTTTTAACCTAATAAACGTTATAGGAGCATTAAATAGTTAATAAAGAAACTTCATTCTAATGCTCATTATATTAGCGTTAGCCGC
>NW_015552789.1:666-995 GCF_001515605.1 Sinocyclocheilus anshuiensis | reverse complement strand
ACGTGCACTCTATTTGTGGCGGCATATATATGCAAATTCATTCTCTGCCAGCAGGAGGCGCTTGTAGAGCGGCAGAGATAGAGGTTTCCCCGGTAACGGCTGTAATCAAACCAGCGCACCGCTCACAAACGCTGCTTTATCAGGCATTACAGGCAAGATGAAATGAAAATGACATCCATAATTTTATTATATTATTACAGTGATATAAAAACACCCACACTGTGTTTCGACTTTGACACGTGCAGTGTTCATGTTTATTCCACGAAGTTAAAGCCTTTTGGAAAATCTATTTGTGGCGGTGAGTTTTGATATTGTGGCGGGCCGCCACA
>NW_015552789.1:0-132 GCF_001515605.1 Sinocyclocheilus anshuiensis | reverse complement strand
GGAGGGATGCACCGATGTATCGGCCACCGATATTTATCGGCCGATTTTTCCTCAATTTACAACCATCGGAATATCGGCTATATAAAGGAAAAAAGGCCGATATAACAAACCGATGGTTTATTAATTAACTGC
>NW_015552788.1:0-704 GCF_001515605.1 Sinocyclocheilus anshuiensis | reverse complement strand
GTCAGAATTGTGGAATAAAAAGTCGCTATTTATTTATTTACTAATTATTTCTTTATTAAGTGGAGAAAACGAGCTTCCATAGGAAATAGCACACAAGGTGGGAGTATTGCATTTTATTATAGCAAGAGATCCATGATGATGATATTCTGCTGTGTTCAATGATGAGCGCCAATGTATTCTTTTAACATTATATCAAATGTTGCAACAGCTGACATGAGGCCTATACAAATCCTTAGCTACTGATTTTACATGTGTTCGTTTGTAAATAAAGTCTAACACAATTTAATCCACAGCACACACGTCTCAACATTACGATATAGAATAGGACAAAAGCCTGTCTGAGTCCTCTCTGTGTAGTCTACCACTTTTACACATGCTCCAGCTACATTTTTATTTCCATACTTTTGAATTACTTCTGTATAAAACAGTTTAAAATGACCCAAAGACGCAGGACCTTTATTATACAACTCTTAGACAAAATGGCGGATGACAACAGTTTCCAAGCTAGGATTGGTTAATAAAATGTTTAAGGTGGGGCTTAACAAAGGTGTATTTGCATGCACATTTGAGATATCTTTAAAGGAATTTTGACTAGTCACATTGTTAATTCCAGATATCTACACTGAAATTCTTCCTAGTCACAAAGCTAAATGCAGATATCTATCGCAAGCCGTTTTAGCATTTAAAAGTTTGTTTTGACTATC
>NW_015552787.1:57289-57537 GCF_001515605.1 Sinocyclocheilus anshuiensis | reverse complement strand
TCAAGAGTGGTTCAAAAGGGTCCTCGTTCGTCACTGAGTAGTTTTCTGGATGATGTTTTGTGGACTGTTGGCTCAGCGTTCACTGTGGGTGTCGCGGAGGAACACGACACCGCACTCACTCATGTAATGGCTGCCGCATTACACCGGACGCGAGCGGCGCAGCGCGACGCAATAAAATACAAGAACTCATTATAATCAGTGATGCTGTCTTGGATGCGGCGCGACACGACAAATCCCCGACAGTAAAC
>NW_015552787.1:55594-57216 GCF_001515605.1 Sinocyclocheilus anshuiensis | reverse complement strand
TTCAGGAGTCAAGTCAAGTCACAGTTGATCTTCATGAGTCAAGTCAGGTCACAGCTGATCTTCATGAGTTAAGTCAACTCACAGCTGATCTTCATGAGGCAAGTCAAGTCACAGCCGATCTTCCTGAGTCAAGTCAAGTCACAGCTGATCTTCATGAGTCAAGTCAACTCACAGCTGATCTTCCTGAGTCAAGTCTAGTCGCAGCTGATCTTCATGACGCAAGTCAAGTTACAGTTGATCGTCATGAGTCAAGTCTAGTCACAGCTGATTGTCATGAGTCAAGTCACAGTTGATCATCATAAGTCAAGTCAAGTCACAATTGATCTAAGTCAATTCACAGCTGATCTTCCTGAGGCAAGTCAAGTCATAGTTGATCGTCATGAGTCAAGTCAAGTCACAATTGATCTTCACGAGTCAAGTCAAATCACCGCTGATCTTCACGAGTCAAGTCAAGTCACCGCTGATCTTCACGAGTCAAGTCAACTCACAGCAGATCTTCCTGAGTCAAGTCAAGTCACCATTGATCCTCCTGAGTCAAGTCAACTCACAGCAGATCTTCGTGAGGCAAGTCAAGTCACAGTTGATCGTCATAAGTCAAGTCATAGTTGATCGTCATAAGTCAAGTCAAGTCACAATTGATCTTCCTGAGTCAAGTCTAGTCACAGTTGATCTTCATGAGGCAAGTCAAGTCACAGCTGATCTTCATGAGGCAAGTCAAGTCACAGTTGATCGTCATAAGTCAAGTCAAAGTTGATCGTCATAAGTCAAGTCAAGTCATAGTTGATCGTCATGAGTCTGTCACTTCCTGTCTGTGGCACCCAGATCCTCAAGGACTGTTCCTCAGTTTCCCAGACTGGCATCCAGCGTGGAGGACCCACCATTGGTGGCTGCATGCGCAGCTGGTATCCCCAAATGGTGTGTTTGGGCTGCATACACTACCACAGAACTTCCAGAGATGGCGGTGCTCGCTCCAGGTCCTCCAGAGGTGGCGGCTGAGGCTGCAGAACCCTCCGAGGTGGCGGTGGCGCTCGCTTTGGCTCCTGGTATGGTGGTGGCGCCCAGCACTACACTTTCAGTCCATCCTGTCACGGTCGAAGGGACCGTTGCTGAACTCTGTACCTGTCCTGTTAAAAGGAATGTTAATGAACTCTACCTGTTTCCTGCTGGTATTGCTGTAGAACCTCCAGAGGTGGCGGCATCCGCTGCAGAACCTCCAGAGGTGTCAGTAGTATCCACTTGTGAACTCTCTTCCTGTTCTGTTCCGGCCAAGGAGGCCGTCTGTAAACTCTCTGTCCTGTCACGGCTATAAAGGCCGTTTGCGAACTCCCTGCTCATCCTGTCACAGCTATAGAGGCCGTTTGCGATCTCCCTGCTCGTCCTGTCACGGCTATGGAGGCCGTATGTGAATCCTCATCCTGTCCTGTCATGGCTATGGAGGCCGTTTGTGAACTCTCTGCCTGTCCTGTCACGGCTATGGAGGCCCTCTGTGAATTCTCTGCCTGTCCTGTCACGGCTATGGAGGCCGTCAGTGAACTCTTTGCCTGTCCTGTTCCGGCCAAGGAGGCCGCCTATGAACTCTCTGCCTGTCCTGTTCCGGCCAAGGAGGCCGCCTATGAACTCTC
>NW_015552787.1:54970-55512 GCF_001515605.1 Sinocyclocheilus anshuiensis | reverse complement strand
GTCGTTTCTTGAAGATGGTTAAGGACTCAGCTGCTTGGATTGAGTAAGGCAGGTCATTCCACCAGGAGGGAACAGTTAATGAAAAAGTAAGTGAAAATGATTTTGTGCCTCTTTGAGATGGCACAATAATAAGCCGTTCACTTGCAGAACGCAAGCTTCTAGATCCAATAGGGTTGACAGGAGAATCTGGTGGTTCACCGTATCAAAAGCAGCAGACAGATCCAGCAAAAGAAGCATTGAAGATTTGGAAGCCGCTCTTGCCATTCTTAGGGCTTCAACAACTGAAAGCAAGGCAGTCTCGGTCGAGTGTCCACTTCTGAAGTCAGATTGGTTCCTGTCCAGGAGGTTGTTCTGTGTGAGAAAGGCTGAGACTTGGTTAAACAACTCGTTCAAGTGTTTTTGCAATGAAAGGTAGAAGGAAACTGGTCTGTAGCGCTCTAAAAGAGTTGGGTTAAGAGTGGGTTTCTTAAGAAGTGGGGTTATACGAGCCTGTTTAAATGTTGAGGGAAAAACACCAGTGTGAAGGGATGTGTTAATGATGT
>NW_015552787.1:52408-54881 GCF_001515605.1 Sinocyclocheilus anshuiensis | reverse complement strand
CGGGGGAACACCTGGAATCAAATCAACATAATCAGGACAGGAACAGGAAACTAACCAAATATGGGCATAGGAAGGTACATGGGGAGCAAGACACACAAAACACGGAACAAAGTCTGACAACAGGAAACACTCAAACACACTGAACCACTCCTAACCGCTCACAAGATGTAGGAAGATACTGTGCAGATCTTAAATAAATAATGTCACGATATGAGATAATCCATTATAAATTAAGTGGATTTGATATGGAATTAATTGTGTTATAAATAATCATACTCTTAAAAGTTATAACCACAAATGCGTAATATTACAATGTATTATAATTGTTGTTATGATTATTTATGAGATGATACAACATACTATAAGTTTTTTTTTATAATGCATTCATTATAATGCCTTAAGAATACCCTTATAATGTATTATAAATACAGGTTTCATAGAAAGTGTTACCCCAAAAGCTCTTGGTGCATTTTGCACCACAGTGTTGCGATCCACACCCATATTAAAAGCAGCAGACAAGGTCTGTCCTTTTTTGAACTGCTTAAGAACCTGTTTACATCATGCCAGCACTTGTTCTGATGTATGAGCTGCAAAATAAGAAAAAAAAGTATTGTACCCAATGAGAATGCTGTACAACACAGCACACACATATGATAAAATAAACATATAATTTATTCTCCTGATAAAGCATGAAATCAGAATGCCATAACAGTAAGATCCTGATGTTTTGCAGGGGACAGACACAGTATTAGTTCCACTTGTGGTGTTGAAAGTGCTTTATAAATAAAGTAGAGTTGAATTGAGTATTATGTATGTGCCAAAGAAGTTCAGTACAAAAAGCAATACAACTATTGGGTGATCATATTTAGTATTTTATTTAATAATGGCTGTAAATTATGGTAAAATGTTTTCATAATGGGCCACTGATAATTTTTAGTAAACCACTGGAGATTTCACTTATGGGAGAAGAAGGATCACATTGTCATTGAAATTGTGATGAATCTGCATGTAACTGACCCAAAGTTTGAAAAGTCTATAATCTGTAATTCAACTAATACAAAGAAGTATGTGTCTACAAACAAACAAATAAAAAAAATAGCAAGCAAAAAAATAATTTTAATGAATTTTTTTAATGATTTTTTCAAGAATTTGTTCCTCACTAGCAAAACCTATATTTCACATAACCTTCGGTTAAGTTCGGTTTGTGCCATACAGGTCAAAAATAGGTTCAAATTTACTTCAGGGACACAGCAACAACAAAAAGTGAATATAACTCTACATGGTGTTTTTGAAACAAAATTGTGATTGTACCTCTTTGCCATGGAGCATTCTTTGACTTCCTGTCTTTTTTGCTAGACATTTAGATATTTTTGCCCCTGAAATTCACCTTTTCTTCTTCCTTTTCTTTTCTGTATCTGTGTCTGAGGTAGAATCAGATCTAGAAGTTTCAGATGAAGAGTCTGTACAGCTATCATCAGAGGATTGTGAATGACTAGTGCCATCTTTCATTTTGATAGCTGTTAAACAAGACAATGAGAAGGCTACATCAGATTCAGAATATTGTACATACAGGTGCATCTCAATAAATTAGAATGTCGTGGAAAAGTTCATTTATTTCAGTAATTCAACTCAAATTGTGAAACTCGTGTATTAAATAAATTCAGTGCACACAGACTGAAGTAGTTTAAGTCTTTGGTTCTTTTAATTGTGATGATTTTGGCTCACATTTAACAAAAACCCACCAATTCACTATCTCAACAAATTAGAATATGGTGACATGCCAATCAGCTAATCAACTCAAAACACCTGCAAAGGTTTCCTGAGCCTTCAAAGTGGTCTCTCAGTTTGGGAATGGACTGAGGCTGGGGTCAAGGCATCAAGAGCCACCACACACAGATTGTCGTATTCCTCTTGTTAAGCCACTCATGAACCACAGACAACATCAGAGACGTCTTACCTGGGCTAAGGAGAGAAAGACTGGACCGTTGCCCAGTGGTCCAAAGTCCTCTTTTCAGATGAGAGCAAGTTTTGTAATTCATTTGGAAACCAAGGTCCTAGAGTCTGGAGGAAGGGTGGAGAAGCTCATAGCCCAAGTTGCTTGAAGTCCAGTGTTAAGTTTCCACAGTCTGTGATGATTTGGGGTGCAATGTCATCTGCTGGTGTTGGTCCATTGTGTTTTTTGAAAACCAACGTCACTGCACCCGTTTACCAAGAAATTTTGGAGCACTTCATGCTTCCTTCTGCTGACCAGCTTTTTGAAGATGCTGATTTCATTTTCCAGCAGGATTTGGCACCTGCCCACACTGCCAAAAGCACCAAAAGTTGATTAAATGACCATGGTGTTGGTGTGCTTGACTGGCCAGCAAACTCACCACACCTGAACCCCATAGAGAATCTATGAATTTGGGAAAATTCATACAGAATCTATGGCCAGCAAACTCACCAGACCTGAAACCCATAGAGAATCTATGGG
>NW_015552787.1:49396-50623 GCF_001515605.1 Sinocyclocheilus anshuiensis | reverse complement strand
TTCAGGAATCTCAGGAATCTCTTTCAGACAGACGAGACATGCAAGTATCAAACTTAGTCTTATTAATTGAAATTGATTAGATTCGGCAGGAGAGAATGTTCTAGATTATCTAATGGTTTCCATCAGAGACCAAAGAGATTAGAAAGAGTAAATTCAGAAGGTGTTACTCTCTGTTATGCATGTGGAAACGCTGGTCACATTGCTAGACATTGTCAAGACAACGAGAGACCTCATCAAAGCTTTGTCTGTTATGCATGTGGAAAGGATGGTCACATAGCAAGGCATTGTTTAGAAACAGTTAGGAAAGATCAGGAAGTTGTTTGTTTTTCATGTGGAAGTTTGGGACACAAGGCAAGACAGTGTCACTTTTCACACAAAAGAAGGATGAGCTATCGTGATTTGCTTAAGAAGATAGGCAGTTTAGAAACCCAGTTGGCACTGTTGAAAGGAAATAAGGAAGAAGCCATTCACACCTTGCCAGACACAGCACTGCATGAACATGACTGTAGCTCAGTCACAAGCAGATGCTGATGTGACTTGTACGAATAGTTTTATGATAGTATTATATTTTAGAAAATATGTTTACTATCAAAAGGGGGGTGATTCTTTATCATTTCTGGGAAATGTGTTCATGGCATTAATATTTAAATGTAATTAATGAGAAATTATTTAATTGTATTCTGTGATTACATTTCTGTAGCTTTGATTTTGGTTGGTGAAAAGATTCTTGTGGGGGAAAGGGGGGGGAAACCTCTTCTTTTTGATCTCGTTTCAGGTATAAGCATCGAGATGTTTGTTTGAAATGTGTACCCTCCTGGAGAAAGATGATCCGGTCATCTGAAGGACAAGAAGGCCAGCAAAACCAGTGGAGCCAGGGGACTTCCAGAAGAAAAAGAACTTCACAAACTGCAACAACAGCTAGAAGGACTTTTCCAAACAGAAATGAATGGACAATGGAAAAGAGAAACAAAGAAATCAAACTATTTTCAGAGACAATTGTAGAATGTGAGCGGGTGTGGGACACCGAGAACCACCTGAGACAAAGGGGTGTCAGAACTTAATTAACATACAGACCACAGCTGTTACAACAGGAACAACTTCATTTACATTAGGGGTAGTAAACTGTAACTGTATAAAAGGTTTGAGTATAGGATATTCTGGGTTCATTCTGACTCCGTTGAACCCAAGGTACTACATGTACTTTGTCACTGCTATGCTGCAATAAAA
>NW_015552787.1:46139-49362 GCF_001515605.1 Sinocyclocheilus anshuiensis | reverse complement strand
TTCTTCCAGTACTTTCATCCAGCTCAAGTCCCACTGCTTGGGAAGCCTGGATCTCCTGCAGTATAGGTTTCTCAATGACTGCTGCCAGAATTCTCAGCATGTCATCAAAGATCCTGTGAGACCTGTAATTGCAGCTCTGACCAACCTGAAAAGCATGCAAACATTTGGATTTCAGTTATTACAAAGTAATATAGCCGCAATTAAAATAGTAATAGGCATTAACACATTTTATTTTTTATTCAAATTCACAATTACATTTAGCATGGAAGAATTTAACCATAAATTACTAATTTGAGGCATAGACATGCAAATTATTTGTCATGTGCAGATAAAATCCATAATTCTTACCTTCAGCTTTCCAAAATACACACAGCCGAGCAGCTTGGCCAGTTCGTATGATGGGCAATTTCATGCTTAACCAGCCAGTATAGACATTTAAAACCCCCAATCACAGCCTCATGTTCTAGGACAATCATTGGTTCAAAGGCGGCAGTGACAGTGTTGCCTGTAGGTTTTATTTAACATTTGAAAAATTAAACAAACATGCATTGATTGCCAGTACACAGACTTCCAAATACAGTTCTAAAATTAAAATAGGCATGACACCTTTCATCAACTCCACGTGACATTGCATGGCAGCTCTATGGTGATCAGAGGATGCGTGTTTGTCCAACTTGTCTTTTCTGTAGGACTCGCAGGGAGACTCAATGAAGACACGCATCTCTTTACCCCTTGTAGCTGGCTTCTTGTGTTGCCGATATAAACGACAGAACATTCCTTAATGAATTGAAACAGCTAACATTAGCTCGCTTGTTAAAAGCATTCAGCATGGTAATAGAAGATAAGCAAAGGGAAGCATTTTGCTACTATCCCATGTGCTGAAGCAAGCAGGAGAGAAGGGACGGAAGAGAAGATGATGGCTTGTGATTATCTCACAATATTTATAGGTATTTAGCAGTGATATTGTCGGGATTTTCCATGTACAACGAAGTAAGCTAATTGCCTGCACACAATATGATAGCATTATAATACAAAAATACTGTATGTAACGACAAAGTTTAAAGTGGCTTTATAAATTAATTAAAAACATAAAAAACAGGGTGTTATTAGATGCATGCATCACCTTTTGTCAAATGTTAACATTCAAATTAAAATAGATTAGCATAGAATATGGCTTTTACCAATCAAATGAAATCATTATTAACAAAATCCATCATTGCAATGCAGAGGTGACAACGAAGTGGCATTAATATATTTACACAGCATTTACAATTTGTCTACATAAATTTAATGCAGTATTTAAATATGAAATTATTTCTAATTTTAACTTTTTAATTAAAATGTACTTTAAATATGAAACTTAGCTGCCAGTAGGTAGTCTTGATGAGTGAGTTATTTGTTCAAACGAAAACGAAGCAAGTGACCATCTTTACTGAATGGGTCATTTAATCATTAATTAAACTGATTTGTTCAAAACGTGGATTCAGTCAGTATAAAAAAAAAACATTTCTGTCTGTTGCACAGAGACTCTGTTCTGCTGTTCTTCATTTAGAAATTTTCAATGGCGAAATAAAGAAAAAAAAAACAATATAGTGATTAATATCACATTTGCAACCGTGCTGATTTGGGGAAAACGACACTCTTGCTCGTGTGATATTGTAAAATAACTACATGATATCTTAATGATATACTGTAATTATAAGACAAAAACTCATCAGGGCAAAAATGCCCATGTATCTTGAATTTTGAGGGCATATAACGTTATCTGCATATATCACGCAGTGAAAGCGTGAGTGATAAACTCAAATGTTGGCTCGCACATCTTTAAAACAATAAGCTAATTACTATACCATCATAGACGATATTTATCACACATCCCTACGCACATAAAAATGAACTTGCAACTGCTACTGAACTGACATTTACCCATTTTCTTCTGCTTTCTCTTCCTTTCGCGTGCTGGAGACGGTACGTTTTACGCTGTCGCAAAAAACGCTGCGAGGCCCGCAAAATGTCACGTGAACAAGCAAATCCACAAAGAAAAAATAATAAAAACAACATGTACACTAATTAGATAACTTAGTTTTAATGGCTGGCTTTGCTTGAGTAGTTTCTCCGGATTTTGTTGCTTTTAAGAAACAAAAACAAATTTTTGCCTTTTTAGGATTGTCACCTCCATTCCGCTTCAACATTTTTACCGCTAAAGCAGTGTTGCCAACTTCTTTCACCTGAAAGTAGCTAAAGTCCGCTTGAAAAGTCGCTAGATGACATCATACGTTAATTAGCATATTCACAACGTCATTGTGTCATACCTTTTACATTTGTTTGCCTGTGCTCACAAATTGCATTTTAATGCAGCCAAATTCTCAATAAAACGGTTTTCACTGATATATTTTTTTGTTTCTGTTGTCAGACAACGGGATGAATATGAAATAGTGACTGAAACGCAGCCCATTAAGACTACATAACCAGCTCTCTCTTAGATGTTAATCTGCACAAAAATCCTGATTCATAATCAGTTGTCTAATGAAATCAAATACACATAAGATAAAGACAATGGCTGTGCTGTGATTTCGGCTATATTTGCCTGTAAAATAGAGTTAAAGCGACAGAATATCATTTTAACTGAAAGCGCTGCTCCTCAGTTGCTCGCTAAACAGATCAGCCGCAGAGATGACGTCATTTTGGTCTAGAATCGAAGTACTACATGTCTGCCATCTAGTGGTAGGGAATACAAATGAGATATTACACCATATTAGGATCTATAGCCTATTTTATTAAGTATGACGTTTTGTCGCAATTTTGCGACTTTGGTGCTTAGAGGGTTAACTGAAAACACTGCTCCTCTCAGGCGCTTGCTGAACAGAGCAGACGCACAGAGAGGTGTGTGCATGCTGGCAAAGCAAGACCTCGCGCTCGTGCGGCAGTACCGGAGAGTCTCAGAAACTAAATAAGGTCTGTCCAAGAAGATGCTAGATTTGCTAGATCTAGCTTTTTTGGAAAAAAGTCGCTAAAGTGGTCTGAAAAGTCACTAAATCTAGCGACAAAGTCGCCAAGTTGGCAACACTGCGCTAAAGTTAATACATAGAGCTCGTGCGTCTTTTTTTCTTTCTTGGAATATAGGCTATTTTGTCATTTTTTCTTGTTCTTTTCAAAACAATGGTAGGGGAAACACTGAGATATATATATATATATATATATATATATATATCTCTCTCAACCC
>NW_015552787.1:40470-45930 GCF_001515605.1 Sinocyclocheilus anshuiensis | reverse complement strand
GGGGGGGTTCGTTTTGGTAGGGGGAATGGTAGGGGAAACACTGGATGTATATATAATAAGACATGGTACTGCATGTGTATAAATATATCAAACATATATTTACTCATGCACTGTATACACACATGTAGAAATATATAATATAGAGTTTAGATTTTATAATAAATTGCATTATATATGTATATTTTCATATATAGCTAGTCCATAATAGCACAAGCACACCTGCATGTCCTAAAGTATTTAGCAAAGAGACTTTCACTGTGCTGAAGTGTGCACAGCAATTACTTTTTTAAGTATCATATTGTCTTAATGGTGTTCAGCCAATCGTCAGCCTAACCACAGACTCTACTCTTCAGCACAACAATAACCCCAAAAACTCAGAATTGCCAGAAACCCTTTTAAATTCCAAAAAAATGCAACATTAAAAACTAACAGATCTCCCCCTCTATTAATATTGAGCAAAAACACATGATGAACACATGCCCATTCCGTGAATTTGTGTATATATCAGGGATGGTAAGATTCACTGATTCGCATCGGCATAAAAGTTAACGATGCACTGATACAGGTTGGCATTTGTATCATGATGCATAATTTCTAACATATTTAATTGGTATAAACTGTATATTCCCATATATTTTTGTTTAGTAAGGGATGTAATCATTCATAATTTTTTGATAATTTTGTCTTCTTACAACATTGTTTATAAACTTGATAACCAGTGTTCACCCAGCTAGATTTTCCAGCATGTTTTAGTAATGTTCACTAACATCTGGCAAATCTGACTTTTATTTTCATAACTTTTTCCCTATAACACATTGATGAATTTTAACACGAAGACCCCAAACAGAAAGTGAGGTTGTATATTAAAAATGCTTAAAGGTCCCATGACATGCTGCTTTTTAGATGCTTTTCTGGGCGGGCAAAGCAGAGAAAGGGGAGGTAACCTTTCCCCGTATGACGACATACAGGGAAGATTCCAGATTGGGCTATCTGAGCTTTCATTTTCTCAAAGGCAAAGCAGGATACCCAGGGCTCGGTTTACACCTATCGCCATTTCTAGCCACTGGGGGACCATAGGCAGGCTAGGGGAACTCATATTAATGTTAACAAACCTCATAAAGTGAAATTTTCATGCCATGGGACCTTTAAGCATAAAGAAATCACAGAAAACCTGCTCTTGCCTAAAGGGTCCTTGTGCAGTATCAGGACAGAATCAATAACCGGTTAAAATTTATTAATAATCTTCAATCTATTGACAGACTTTAAACTTCTTTTCCTTAGCAAATGTACTCAATCCTACAATGTGACACCACTGACTTATTACATTGACATTTATGTTCTTAGAAGATGTTCTACTATTCAAATGCATGAAAAAGGCATTTCAGCCCACCAAAATAGGTGCGCAGACTGCCTATATAAGTCAGAGCTGAATTCCATTAATTCGAATATTTCTCCTTCAGCGTGAAGATCATCTTCTTGCTGTACTCTGAAGTAGAACTAAGAAGCCTGCTACTCGCTGTAGAAGTGCCCCGGCAGCAGAAAGATGCTCTTCCCTCAGCCATTCCCCGCTGCGGCTATCCAACGAACCCAAAAGAGCAAATTATGAGCAAATTTCCTGCTATGTTTGATTCAAAATGTCGCGCCATGAATGTGGCTTGTGCAGGGTAGCCCTGGATGCCTCGGATGGGCACAGTGAGTGCGCCACTTGCCTGGGCCGCACCCATGCTGAGATTGTGTTCGTTGAGACAGACTGCTCTCACTGCAAGAGCATGTGTCTTGCCTTCCTTCCCTTGAGGATTACCGTCTTTCATGATAGCGGCCCCGCCCCAGGGGTCTCCCATTTCTCCGCTCTCAGGAGCCTCAGAGGAAGAAACAGCAGCGTCAGAGGGCTGAGCATTCGGGCTAGAGAGCACGTGCTTTACTCTCCCCACAGTGAGATGATCGCCAGGTGCTCTTCTCCCTTAAAGAACAAGGACCCCTCGACTGAAGCAAGCAACTTGGTCTCCTTTGGGGGATTTAAGGAGGATGCTGCTGATTACTCTATGCCATTAATATTCTCTGAAGCGATGACTGGTCATCCTCCGTGAAGGAGCCCAGGTTCCTTTCACCTGGGATATCCAATGGCATACAACCCAGTGACGACAGCCAGCTCTCTTGCATCTTCATTAAGGCTGTTGAAGAGTTTAGCTTGATGTGGTTGGCCCCAGATGAGCCCGTCTGCAGTCGTTTGGATGAATGCTTTCTTCCAGGGCACCGACAGTGGGCAGGACAATGGCCAATCAATGGCAAGAGCTCAGTCAACTGAATTATTATTACATAGGAACAAAGAAAATATGAAGGTAGAAAATAATCCAGTGGATTGAGCGCTTGCCATAGATATTCCTGTTATAGCATGTCATCAGGATAGCAGGATGTTCGATAAGAGTTTATCATTGTTTGCATATTTTAAACTTATTTTACCCCTAAGAGAAGAATAAAAAATAACTTTGCCATGAGTATATTGGGTCCTTAATGAAAGTCAACACGAGCTGCACAGATCTGACAGTACTACAGGTTACTGGGTGAAGCGTGGAGGTGATGAGTTTTGATTTTTGTTTTTTTTTGTAGAGTTTCCAGTCTCTCTCATCACCTCCTGAATCTACAGATGATCCCATCATTCCCTTCAGTTCTCTCTTCTCTTTTGATGGTGTGAGAGAATCTGTCCGTCAGCTGAGAGACAAACGGGAGGATTTCTGCAAAAAGGGCCTCAAAAAGATCTCAGACAGAGGTAAAGAACTGGAGATTCATCTGCTCTCAGAAATGAGTCCATAATCATCTTACACTGTTCATGTCTGTTGATTTCCACAGTCACATTCAACACCTTTGTTCCCTGGACCAGGAATGACTTCCTACAATGTAAGTCACAAGCAGAAAACCTCACTGAGTATGTTCATCTTCTTCCTTTATAATGTAAAAGAAAATATATCATGATAGAAGAGTTTTAGAATTGATAACACAATTGCACAGGATATCTGGTAAGCTATACTGAGACACTGCTAATACACTTAACATGAAGAGATCAGCTACATTAAAGGGATAGTTCACCCAAAATTAACATTTGCTGTTCATTTACTCACCAAAAGGCTATCCAAGATGTAGGCTTTTTTTCTTTAGTAGAACAGTAAAGAAGATTTTTAGCTGAATCCATGGTCTTTGGTGATTCATATAATGTAAGTCAATGGCTGCCGGCACTTTGAGAGTCCAAAAAACATTCAGGCAAAACTAAATTAATACCCGTGGCTCCTGATGATACATTGAGATCTTATGAAGTGAAACAAGTTTCTCCGGACTATCATGAATGCACATCAAGACCATTTGCCAAGGCTCTGGGTTAGTGGTTGACCAATATATTGCCAAGGCCGATATATCGGTCGATAATTGCCATTTTTCAAATATTGACGTACACTGATAAGTTTTTCTGTTTTGCCGATGTGTTTGAGGCGGGACTTTGATTTTGACATTTTTGTACAACTTGCTGAACAACTGTTGTTCAGCACTAAGTTCTTAATAAAAAACGCCAGTGATAAAACATTCCCTTATGTAAAAGGTAAATACCCTCAAGGTAAATTGATAATAAAGTATTACACTACTCAAATCATAAATGAAATTAAAATGAAAAGAAAAATTAATAAAAGAAACATCCCTTGAAATTCTTGTATACTTGAAATTTGAATACATCACAACTTCAGCTCAAATCCCATTCTTTCCCGTGTGACTTCTCTCTGTCGTGCAGGCCATGAGGCCTTCCAAACACATCTGGCTTTCATAGTATTATTTACATTTACATTTACATTTACATTTAGTCATTTAGCAGACGCTTTTATCCAAAGCGACTTACAATTGGGGGATACATAAAGCGATTCTTCTTAAAGAGGCAAACAGACACAGGAAGTGGTTGTAATACCAAGTTCTTAGACATTGTTCAAATAAGTACAAGCTAGAAAGAGAAGGAATAAATAAAGAGAGAGATTTTTTTTTATTTTATTTTTTTATTTTTTTTTATGATGAAGTCAAGTAGCTTCGAAAGAGATGGGTTTTCAGCTGTCGCTTGAAAATTGTCAGGGATTCAGCATTCCGGATAGGGGTGGGAAGATCGTTCCACCAGCCAGGAGTGGTGAACGAGAATGTTCTGGAAAGTGATTTTGAGCCTCTCTGTGATGGTACCACGAGGCGTCGCTCACTAGCGGATCTCAGACTTCTGAAGGGGATGTAGATTCGTAGTAGTGAGTGGAAGTAGGCGGGTGCTGAGTCTGTGGCTGTTCTATATGCAAGCATCAATGTCTTGAACTTGATTCGAGCCGCAATCGGTAGCCAGTGCAAGGAGATAAAGCGAGGTGTAACATGGGCGCTTTTGGGCTCGTTGAAGACCAGTCGTACCGCTGAATTCTGAATCATTTGTAGAGCTTTGATTGTGCTTGATGGAAGCTGTCTCTTCTGTTGACTAATCGCTTGACCCAAGTTATGACAGTGACCAAGCAGTTTAAATACTCTACGGTCGCTGTGGCCGCCTTCTAATTAGCACAGCCAATAGTCTATAGCAGGGCAATTCCTCAAATCGAAACTACAGTTCGCACTTAAACGCAGGAAGGGAGCAATTAAATTACACGCGCTCCTTCTTAGCCGAGGGCAATTATTATAATTACCAGAAAGTGCAATCAAAAATACAAACGCAAACAAAATATAACGTAGAAATAGGCAGAAAACGAAATATTCCTTCCTAGCAGCAAGTAATAATTCCAACAGCAGATCTATAAACAAGTATTACGCAGGACACTCACGTGTAGCCGTCTGTCTCTTCTGTTGACTAATCGCTTAATTATAACTACTTCTACACGTGTTTTCTATAGGATAAACCAAATATTGTAATACAAAGTAATAATGTTGTAAATAATGTTCAGTTTCTTGCACAGACCATTTGTTTCGCTTCATAAGACCTTGATATATCATCTAGAGCCATGAGTATTAATTTTGTGTTGTCTGCATATGTTTTTTTTGACTCTCAAAGTGATGGTAACTGGTGACTTGCATTATATGAAACACCAAGGACCACGGTTTCAGCTAAAAATCTTTACTGTTCTGCTGAAGAAAAAAAAGTCACCTACTGTATATCTTAGCTGGCCTGAGGATGAGTAAATTAACAGCAAATTTTCATTTTGGGGTGAACTATGCCATTCAATTATCAAATATATTCATAATTCCAGATTCTGATGTGTTTTATCTCCATCAGATTCACATCAGCTCACTCTGGATCTGAACACAGTGAATAAACGCCTTTGTCTGGCTGCAAGGAACAGACTGATTACGTATACTGACAAAGTCCAGCCGTATCCTGATCATCCTGACAGATTCGATGAATATAATCCTCAGGTGTTGTGTAGAGAGAGTGTGTGTGGATGCTGTTAACTGGGAGCTCGAGTGGAG
>NW_015552787.1:37956-40312 GCF_001515605.1 Sinocyclocheilus anshuiensis | reverse complement strand
GCAGGAAGGGACAGGGTAAAGAATGTTGGTTTGGATCTAATAATCAGTCCTGGAGTTTGATCTGCTTTCCCTCCAGTTACTCTTTCAGACACAATGACATAGAGACTTGTCTCCCTGTAAAGTCCATCAGCAGGAGAATAGGAGTGTATGTGTCTCTCACACAATTAGCCTCATCCACACAGTCCAGACCACATTCACTCAGCCGCTCTATCCTGGGTTTGGGGTTTATCATGGGTTTGCTGTTTATACTGGATTTACTGTTTATTCTGGGAGTAGGGTTGAATATAAATCATCACTGAAGCTGTGTGAATTAATCAGAATAGATTGTAGAGAGATTCTACCCATAATGTTCACGAGTTCACCTGCCCATCCAGTCCTGATGGTTAATGGTAAATGACCTTGACTTGCTGTCCTCAATGGAGGCTCAAACATGAGGCTCGGCTTGAGCTCCGAGTTCAACTACTGCTTATATAGACTCGAAATGATGATTGACAGGACTGAATGATCAGGCTCCTCCCGAACCTACGTTTGGAACTTCATATAAATCAGTAACAGTGAGATCTTTATTAAATAGTCTCTTTATTACAGTAATACTGCAGCTGAACTTCTGTCACTGAAATAACGGTCAGAATAAATGTGTCAGAAATCCTCATATAGATAGTAAGATCAGTGTGTGTGTGTTTGTGTGTGTCTTGCTGAGTGACGATGCGTATCTGTGCTTTTCTCAAACTCTATTTGTTTTTATTGTCGTTTCACATCAATCATTTGTATTACTAGAAAAATTTCCTTTCAATTGAAAAGTACCTTTCACAAACATGATTCATGAAGAACGTGATTTTATATTTTATCATTCGATTTGTGCAGAAACAATAAAACACAGTGACAAATCAACTTCAGATCATATTTTAATTGATGATGAATATTTGAAATGTCTGTATGCTGTATGAATCATGAATATAATAATTGATTCCTCACAAGACTGAAATTAGCTTCAGCAGAGTTACTGACATTATAAAATATGACATTAATCATGGCATTTAATAAAATATATTTGTTGTAACTACAGTGCAGCTGTATTACATTTTTATGGGATCTCTGAAAAAAAAGAATATATTTCTTTTAAATATTGTTTTCATTGTTTTAAAATGAACACATTTTAATGATTGTATTTGTGAACAAAAATCAATTATATTTGCTAAAATATGTAAAAACGTGTTAAAATATGTACAAACTTTGCTGAATTGATTTGAACAAGTATTACCTTAGATATAATGCAAATATTACTTTAGCTGAAATATTTGTATCAATACTGGACTCTTTATTAATTTGTAGCAAATTAGTTGAAAGTGAAAATATCTGTGATTAATTATAACTAGTTATAATTAAGTATTCTGACAACTCGACTGAGTTGGGTCTTTATAGCCTTTGCTTTTCTTTATATTTGCTCATTAAAATTTACCATATGCTATTCCATAGTACCATACATTTGTAGGTCATGGTAACCACAGGTAAAATCATGAATGGTGCTTCACTATACAGTAAAAAAAAAAAAATGTTTTCTATAAACGTCTGGAATTCATGAAAAACAGTAACCTAAACACATTTAGTATGGATATAAATGCAAAAACTACCATAGCTTCATAACAAAAAATAATTATGTTATTATATTCCATTATTCCTGTAACAGTTAATACAGTCTTGAGCCCTGATTTACATTGAATGTCTGATGGCAAGTTGGAGTGATTTTTAGATTGGCAACTCACAGACTCAATGCGGGTGTCATGAATCCTGTCCGTAACCTTCCGTCCGCTCGCCACCAGATGTCGCCTTCTCATTATATTGACTCTCACACCACACAGACTGTTACACATCACCCTGGACTACATTTCCCATGTTCCATTGCACTGATTACACTCACACCAGAAACCAATCACACGGCCTATATAACAGTCATTCACATGCCCTTCCAGGCCAAGTTTTGTTTGCGCATATCACTGTGTTAGTGATAGCAACTTTACAGAGCCTTTCCGTGTTTCTAGTCCAGTTTAGTCTAGTCTTGTATCTTAGCCTGTTTATCTCGTCTCGTCAGTCTGCCGCCTGTCCTGGAATTATCGCCTGTCTTGGATTAACCCCTTGTCTTGCCGTTTCGGACTCTGTTTGCCCCTCGTCTGGACTATTCTGTCTGTTTGGATTATCTGTTTGCCTTGCCCCCTGGATTACGTTAGCCGTCGATCGACCCACGCCTGTTTACTGGACTGCTCTTGTGTCTTGCCCTCAATATACCTGTTTGCCAGTGTTCGACCCTGCCTGTGTATGACCATGTCTATGAATAAAGCTTTGCGTATGGATCCACACG
>NW_015552787.1:37488-37897 GCF_001515605.1 Sinocyclocheilus anshuiensis | reverse complement strand
ATTGGCTGAATACCTCAAGCGTGTGACGGAAATGTTATGCCCCTTACCATACTGTGATGCCGTGTGTCCCGGCACGATGAGACAAAAACAATAAATCCCATTACAAAAGAGGCATTTGTTGCATCCAGTGGGGACATAATTACTGATTATATTGACTTATGCCGTCTCTTTATGCACCAAGAGCTTGTAACACTCCAAAGAGCAAGGAAAAATTGAAATCGCATCATATGACCCCTTTAATATATTGCTTCCCCACAAATCCACTGTAAGATGTAGAAAAGTTATCACCTCATTGCTGAGAAATATATGTAGCTTTTAGCTGTTGTATTTTTTAAAATTCACGGGGCGGGGGTTGAAAACCAGCTCCTGAATGTGCAATTTCTTACCTATAAAAAGTTTCCATCTCAAT
>NW_015552787.1:36352-37015 GCF_001515605.1 Sinocyclocheilus anshuiensis | reverse complement strand
TGGGAGTTCTGTGGAGAATCGGATATGTGTGTTTAGACGTAGGTCGGATGTCCAGATATCAGATGTGTATCCGATTAAAATCCACATTTGGAAGTGGCTCAGATCGGATGCAAAAAAATTGGATCTCGTGGGGGTTTTTGTGTTTACACGCGTGCAACAAATTCCGATCTGTGTCAGATGTGAGTGAAAGATCAGATTTGTTGTGCCAGTGTAAATGCAGCCCTAGGTGTATTGGTCCTCTAATACATATGTGGTGAATGAGATTTGAAGGAGAACACAACTTCCTTAAGAAGTCAGTAAAGAACTTCAAAAATATAACACAAACTTGGAATCAATTGGCTTTTCATTGGGAAAATTTTTTCAATTTCAATTTGGTTCAGCTAATGAGGTCTCTTCTTAGGGTGCTTTCACACCTGGCCCGTTGTTTCGGAACCTGGCGCGTTTCCCCCCTTAGCTCGGTTCGTTTGGACATATGTGAACACGGCAATCGGGCTCGGATCCGCGCCAAAACAATCGGTCCGAGATCGCCTGAACGAGGTGGTCTCAGCTCGATTCAAAACGAACTCTGGAGCGGTTCGGTTGTAGTGAGAAAGCAATCCGATCTAACCGACCAACGAACCAGGCTATATCACAATGTATAATGGGTAATTACGTAAGTTCCGT
>NW_015552787.1:28736-33825 GCF_001515605.1 Sinocyclocheilus anshuiensis | reverse complement strand
CCCCCTTAGCTCGGTTCGTTTGGGCATATGTGAACACGGCAATCGCGCCCGGATCCGCGCCAAAACAGTCGGTCCGAGATCGTCTGAACGAGGTGGTCTCGGCTCGATTGAAAACGAACTCTGGAGCAGTTCGGTTGTAGTGAGAAAGCAATCCGATCCAACACACCAGGCTATATCACAATTTATGATGTGTAATTACATAAGTTCCGTGAAAAGCATTAGCTTTGTTGTTTTGCTAATATTTCAAAATGAACCTGTGAATGTCTTTGCCATTCAAAAATCAAAGCGCACTTTTTTATGTTATAATGCCGTCTTATTGCTCTTCTTTGTAGTAGGTGCATTTTAAAGATGTTTTCTCAATCAATCCTGGACGCCTGCTCAAAATGATAAATTATTATAACAACAGCTGCAAAAAAAAAACAACAATAAGCCTGCGAAGCAGTTATCGTTCCATCCTGATGGTTGACATGCGTGACAGCTAAGTGGAATCCCGGAAAATAAAGCGTGGAACTTTGACCAATGAGAGAACAGTTTACTCGCGCATGACTTGTATTAACGAATTTGGTCCGTTTAGAAACTTTGCCGTCTGAAAGCGAACCGCACCAAGAATAAAAAGCAATATTGTAATAATTTTAATCCCTGTTTCAGAACAAAGCAATCGATCTACAGGTGTGAAAGAACCCTTAGGGTGTATTCACACCTGTCTTGTTTGGTTTGATTGAATCTAACTCAAGTTCGTTTCCCCTCTTGGTGCGGATCTTTTGGGCAGGTCTGAATACAGCAATCGCACTCGGGTGTGGACCAAACAACTGCACCGAGACCCAGCTGAAGAGGTGGTCTCGGTTCGGTTCCAAACGAACTCTGGTACGGTTTGTTTAAGGTGTGAACATGACCCGACCTCGATCCGACCCAATTGCAGAAAGCACTGTGCCTTTTGTGAGTTAACCACCTCCCGTAGTCGCAGTTGCATTATGGGAAAGTGTTGTGTTTGCTACATTTGCTAGCCATTGCAAAATTAGTCGTGGTTTGACCTGGAGCTCCGAAGAGACTCGCTGAAAGTTAAAGCGGCGAGCAAGAGAATCCCAGCAAACAAAGAAAGAGCGAGATCCGCCATCAACACCATCAAAGTTTTTCTAGTAGAAATCCCTGATCACTCCACTTTCGAAGACCGGAGAAATCCCTCCTCACGACTCCACCTACAGGCTAAAATAAATAAATAACACAGAGAACAATTCCTCTACGTACAAACCCACGTGACAAGCATTTATTTGAAATAGAAATCTTTTGTAACATTATAAATGTTTTTACTGGCTCGTTTGGTCAATTACATTTATCCTTGTTGAATTAAAAAAAAAAATGTTTTGTTTCAAAAAAAAATTTTTTTTTTTAATGGTGCTTTTGAATGGTATGGTTTCCACACACAAAAAAAATATGAAGAAGCACAAGTGTTTTCTATTTTCATAATAATCAGAAATGTTTCTTGAGCAGTAAATCAGCATATTAGAATGATTTCTGGAGGATCATGTGACACTGAAGACTGGAGTAATGATGCTGAAAATTCAGCTTTGATCACAGAAATAAATTACAGTTTAACGCATATTCACACAAAAAAACAGTTATGATAAATTGAAATAATATTTTGCAATATTACTGCTTTTATTGTATTTTTCATCAAATAAATGCAGCCTTGGTGAGCAGAAGAGACTTCTTTCAAAAACATAAAAAAAAATTTGATCTTATTGATCCCAAACTTTTGACCGGTTATGTTTTAAATTAACCATTCAATTTGACAATGATGATAATATTGGATATTTTAGAAAATTTACATCATTTAAATCAACTGTATCACTCTGAATTAGAAATGGATCAGCAGATAGCTTAAAATATCAAAATACATTTGCAGATATTTCAAAATTGATTTAACAAAGTACCAATAGATGTCAAATGCTAGACATGATTGGAGAAAAGCCATTAAGTTTCTGTTTGTGCAAATTGAACCACCATCGAATACAAATGACCTCCTTTCACTATAACCCAAAGAACACGCACAAAGACGAAGATGAAGGTAAACGGTCTTTAATAAATCCAAAGATAGGTCATTCTAAGCAAGAGGAAGGTTAGTGACACACATTACATTGATGAGACCCGACAAACTAACACTAACACAATTCCGTTGATATGTAAATTGCGTGAATGTATTTTCATCCATTTGATAAAAAAAAAAACATGCATTTACCCACCCATTGACCCCACCCTCCCCTTGGAAAAATGGGGACAGGAGTGGTCGAAAGTGGACAAAAGAGACAGTGATACGGAGACAGTATATTTGTGATCCTATCAACCAAAACACATTTTAAACCCAGGTGTAAACAAAGCCCAAATCCACTGCTCAGGTATTTTGAACTATATCGGGGTTGCTTCTGTGAACCTCAAGATTGTCTTTCCACAGTGATGGCACAAGAAAGGCTTCTCTCTGGTGTTACATGATTCCTAAGATGTTTCCTGTCTGTGAAACGCCACTTCCACACTAATTACATAAAATACAGTTCTCTCATATGTGAAAACTCATGTGGGACTTAAGGGCTGCTTTATATCTGAAACTCTTTCCACAGTGACCACATGTGGTCTCATGTGCTTCTGAGACTGAGGCTTCTCTCCAGTGTGAGTTTGCATGTGCCTGTTAAGGCTTCCTTTTCAGTTGAAACTTTTTCCACATTGTTGGCATGTGAAAGGCTTCTTTCCAGTGTGAGTTCTTATGTGGTCTTCAAAGTGTTGTTTGTAATTGAAACTCTTTCCGCACTGAGGACACGTGTAGGGTTGCTCACCAGAGTGAATTCTCATGTGGTCTTCAAAGTGCCGTTTTTGACCGAAACTATTTCCACACTCGGAAGATGTGTAGGTTTTCTCTCTATGAATTTTCATATGGACTTTAAAGTTTTCATGTTGATCAAAACTCTTTCCACACTGAGAGCATGTGTAAGCCTGCACTACATTGTGAATTTTCATGTGTCTGTTAAAGCTTCCTTTGTGAGTGAAACTTGTTCCACACTGTTGGCAGGTGAAAATACTCTCTCCAGTGTGAATTTTCATGTGGCAATTAAGGTTTCCTTTCCGGTTGAAACTTCTTCCACACTGTTGGCAGGCGTAAGGCTTCTCTCCAGTGTGAAGACTCATGTGGACCGCAAGGTTTCCATGTTGAGTGAAACTCTTTCCACACCGAGGACATGTGTAAGGCTTCTCTCCATTGTGAATTCTAATGTGTGCTTTAAGAGTTTCTTTTTGACTGAAAAACTTTCCACACTGTTGGCAGGCATAAGGCTTCTCTCCTGTGTGAACTCTCATGTGCCTTTTAAAAAAATGTTTTTGAAGGAAACACTTTCCACAAGGTTAGATTATTGTAATGCTTTATTGGGTGGTTGTTCTGCACGCTTAATAAACAAACTCCAGCTGGTCCAAAATGCAGCAGCTAGAGTTCTTACTAGAACCAGCGGAAGTACGACCATATTAGCCCAGTTCTTCTGTCAACTCTGCACTGGCTCCCTATTAAACATTGCATATATTTTAAAATCTTGCTAATTACTTATAAAGCCCTGAATGGTTTAGCTCCTCAGTACTTGAGCAAGCTCTTATCACATTATAGTCCTTCATGTCTACTGTGATCTCAAAACTTTGGCCATTTGATAATTTCTATTCAGCACCCTAACTCTGGAACAATCTACCTAGTGTTGTTTGGAAGGCAGACACACTCTGTCAGTTTAAACCTAAATTAAACCTGGTTTAACCTGACATACACATAGCACACTATCACATTTCCAGTCCAGATGGTGGATCAGCACGTAGAGATGACCTCTACAGCCCTTAATGTCAGCGGAGACCATGTCAACTAGATGAGCCCTAGAGACAGATCCCCTGCGAAGACCTCATCAACTAGACTAGACAAGACCACAAGAACCAGACAAGTCCTCTGCACAATCTGATCTGTGTTGCAGCCAGGAATTAAACCCACGCCATGCTGGTTTCGTCTGGCCAGAGGAGAACTTGCCAGGAATCTTCAGGAATTTTCTCCATATAATGGACTTTTATGGTGCCCCCGAGTTTGAACTTGCAAAATACAGTTTAAAGGCAGCTTCAAATGGCTCTAAATGATCCCAGACCGAGGAAGAAGGGTCTTATCTAGCGAAACAATCGGTTATTTTCTAAAAAATTTTTTTTTACAATTTATATACTTTTTAACCTCAAACGCTCGTCTTGTCTAGCTCTGCGTGAACTCTCTGTTCAAGACAGTTAGGGTATGTCGAAAATCTCCCATCTCATTTTCTCCTCCAACTTCAAAATCATCCTACATCATGGTTTTACCTTTTTTTTGTAAAGGGCGCTTCATCTTCTTTGCATGTTCACTTTGTAAACACTGGGTTGGTACTTCTGCACCATACTTGTCCACACGTCACTTCACTTTTTTCACTCACTTTATTAGAAGGGCAGCCCTAGTCGCGTGAATGCGGCTGCTGTCGCCAGAGTTTATTTAGCATACATCAGCATCACATCAAAGCAAGATGGACCAGATAACTTTTCATGATTAGTTCATCTTGGCAGCTGTAAAAGTGTAAGAAACGTTTTCAAAAGACTTCCACGTGTAGCTACTAATTTCATATGCAAAGATGTTACTCAATCCTAGCAGTGGGCATTTACAATGAAGAATGAAATGAGACACGACTCTTTAAATGCAGTTTAAATCAGAGCACTAAAATAAGAGTAGAAAACTGACTTTTAAGAGAACTTGAAAAAATTAGATGAAGCAATAAATGAAGCTGAAATCCTTTCAAAAAAATAAAGGAGAGAAAGATGCAGGAGCACAGACAAGGGTACAAAAACACCTGTAAATTAATTAAGATTATGTCAACTTTGAGAATGAAAACCAACCTGTTTGTTCCTCAGTATCTTCACGTTTGACTCTAAATGCTTCTTCAATCTTCATGTCTTCACTCTCCTCTTTAATAAACACCATCTCTGTTTGTTCCTCAGTATCTTCATGTTTGACTCTGAATGCTTCTTCAATCTTCATGTCTTCACTCTCCTCTTTAATAAACAC
>NW_015552787.1:26046-28227 GCF_001515605.1 Sinocyclocheilus anshuiensis | reverse complement strand
AGCTGGTTCAAAATGCAGCAGCTAGAGTTCTTACTAGAACCAGGAAGTATGACCATATTAGTCTGGTTCTGTCAACACTGCACTGACTCCCTATTAAACTTACCTACTTTTTAAAATTTTGCTAATTACTTATAAAGCGCTGAATGGTTTAGCTCCTCAGTACTTGAGCAAGCTCTTATCACATTATAGTCCTTCATGTCTACTGTGATCTCAAAACTTTGGCCATTTGATAATTTCTATTCAGCACCCTAACTCTGGAACAATCTACCTAGTGTTGTTTGGAAGGCAGACACACTCTGTCAGTTTAAACCTAAATTAAACCTGGTTTAACCTGACATACACATAGCACACTATCACATTTCCAGTCCAGATGGTGGATCAGCACGTAGAGATGACCTCTACAGCCCTTAATGTCAGCGGAGACCATGTCAACTAGATGAGCCCTAGAGACAGATCCCCTGCGAAGACCTCATCAACTAGACTAGACAAGACCACAAGAACCAGACAAGTCCTCTGCACAATCTGATCTGTGTTGCAGCCAGGAATTAAACCCACGCCATGCTGGTTTCGTCTGGCCAGAGGAGAACTTGCCAGGAATCTTCAGGAATTTTCTCCATATAATGGACTTCTATGGTGCCCCCGAGTTTGAACTTGCAAAATGCAGTTTAAAGGCAGCTTCAAATGGCTCTAAATGATCCCAGACCGAGGAAGAAGGGTCTTATCTAGCGAAACGATCAGTTATTTTCAAAAAATTTTTTTTTTACAATTTATATACTTTTTAAACGCTCGTCTTGTCTAGCTCTGCGTGAACTCTGTGTTTTCCTGTTGTTAGGGTTTAGGGTATGTCGAAAATCTCCCATCTCATTTTCTCCTCCAACTTCAAAATCATCCTACATTTACCTTTTACCTTTTTTTGTAAAGGGTGCTTGGTCTTCTTTGCATGTTCACTTTGTAAACACTGGGTTGGTACTTCTGCACCATACTTGTCCACACGTCACTTCACTTTTTTCACTCACTTTATTAGAAGGGCAGCCCTAGTCGCGTGAATGCGGCTGCTGTCGCCAGAGTTTATTTAGCATACATCAGCATCACATCAAAGCAAGATGGACCAGATAACTTTTCATGATTAGTTCATCTTGGCAGCTGTAAAAGTGTAAGAAACGTTCTCAAAAGACTTCCACGTGTAGCTACTAATTTCATATGCAAAGATGTTACTCAATCCTAGCAGTGGGCATTTACAATGAAGAATGAAATGAGACACGACTCTTTAAATGCAGTTTAAATCAGAGCACTAAAATAAGAGTAGAAAACTGACTTTTCAGAGAACTTGAAAAAAATAGATGAAGCAATAAATGAAGCTGAATCCTTTCAAAAAAATTAAGGAGAGAAAGATGCAGGAGCACAGACAAGGGTACAAAAACACCTTAAGATTATGTAAACTTTGAGAATGAAAACTAACCTGCTTGTTCCTCAGTATCTTCATGTTTGCTCTCTCTGTTCCTGTACCTCCATTGAAAAACATGATTGAATTTTCTCAATTTTTTTTAAGGTACGTGGTTGCAATCAATTGATTTTATCTACATTTAAATAAACAAATTAAGTTCAAGGAAGACTGGAGGAAGAAGACTGAGGAAGAGGAAGGGAGGAACGTACAACGTAAATTACACATTCATACCCAAAATACACATTTTGAAGCAGTTATGTTGATTTTTCATTTTCATTCACATTTCATGGCTTACTTTATATAATTTTTTTAATACTGTTGTATAATTAAGTGATAGAAATAACATTTTTTGGGGTTTAGTATTATACAAATCAAATGTTAAATGACTAAACTCACATATTTTTAAAAATATATAATTAATTTCTGTAGATCTGGACATTTTAATAAACCAACCTGTTTGTTCCTCAGTTTCTTCATGTTTGACTCTGAACGTTTCTTCAATCTTCATCTCTTCACTCTCCTCTTTAATAAACACCATCTTTATAATAGTGTGTCACGTGGATCTCAGTTGAGTTTATCTGTGTGTTTAAGATCTGAATAATTAACAGAAAGAAAAATAAACCCAATCTAAATCTCTGGAAGTCTCAATCAGCTCCCTAGTTCAGTAGTCAGCACACTAGTTCAGTAGTCAGCACACTAGTGAGGGAGTCAGCACACTAGTTCAGTAGTCAGCACAC
>NW_015552787.1:23996-25756 GCF_001515605.1 Sinocyclocheilus anshuiensis | reverse complement strand
TAAACACATTTCATTACACCAAATACACAAAATAATGTTCTTTTTAGCAGCATCATATGACCCCTTTAAACAGTCTATGGTCTACAATCACAAAAGTGCATAGATATTTACATAAAGAAAACACATACGAATAATAAAACATATGTCAGAGGTTTTCAGAGGTTTATTCTTGGTGAAATACATATTGAAATACATGAAGTCTAATTGTGTGCTGAAAAGAACCACCAACGAAAGTGTACAAAAATAAAACAATTGAGTATTTATGTTTTTCCTCGTTATTTATGTATTATATTATTTTTGTTAAATGTGAGCCCAAATCATCACAATTAAAATAACCAAATACTTAAACTACTTTAGTCTGTGTGCATTTAATTTATTAATACACGAGTTTCACAATTTGAGTCGAATTACTGAAATAAATTAACTTTTCCACGACATTCTAATTTATTGAGATGCACCTGTATATGTATGTATTTATGTATGCACGTATGCACCAAGAGCTTCTTAAAAACCACAACAAATTTCTAGTGTGTTTGCGCACACTTGGCGAATAAAGCTGATTCTGATGATGGTTTGAGGTTAAAGAAGTTAAAGGAACATGTTTTTTTTTTTTATTTCTGCAGTTGCTGCTTCATCTGTGTATTTGCCGGGCTGATAAACAAAGGTGAGCATCTGAACAAACCACATTTGAAAGATAAATTCATGCAACAGACTGTTTATAATCAAAGTTTCTGTCATTTCAGTGTGTCTGCCGGTCACAGTAGAAGGTGTTATCGGCAGTTCTGTTGTCCTGCCGTGCTCTTCAACTGAGCATGATCTTAAACTTCAAGACATCAATGTGCATTGGAGACACAAAAACAGTGAGATTGTGTATGATATAATCAAGGGTGAAGATGTAGTATGGGGACAAGACCCACGGTACAAGAACAGATCTGAAACTTTCCCTGATGAGTATCTGAGAGGAAACTTCTCAATCAAACTCAACAATCTTCAACACACTGATGCAGGAAAGTTCAGCTTCCTCATCACACCCTCAAATGAACAGGAAACTATACAACTGAACATCAAGGGTGTGTGAAATTAGCTAATTTTTGTTTGATTTTTTAAAATTACAAATAGTATGTATTCCAGCCTGAACGCTGCTGTATAGAGTATAAATTAATATAGAGTATATCTGTATTACATTGCAGTAATGTTGATTTTTCTGAACTTGTTTTGTTGCAGAACAGCAGAAAAAGGAAACAAATCTATTGAACAAGCAAATCAAGGATCAAACCAGATGAAGACATTGATCTGTATTGGCATAATAATATCTGTATTAATTTGTGTGCCTGTAATTCATGTTTCGCTGAAAAAGATTTTAGGCTGCCTTATAGAAGGAACAGTGGCAAAATGAAGGTTGACTTTCTCTCATACTGACTATATTGTCAGTCAAATGTTACATTAAAGTGCCCCTATTATGGATTTTTGAAAACATCCTGCAAAGTTTTATATCTAAAAGTGCACCGTGTATAAAGTTATTGTCTCTCAAAAGAAATGCCTTGTCCAAATACCCACACCTGCGGTCTTGGCCGCTTGAGAGCACGTGCACGCAACAGGAAGTAAGTGTGCAATACTGTCCCAGGTCTTAAAGGGGTCATATGATGCTATTTTAAAGATCATTATTTGGTGTATTTGGTGTAACAGGATATGTTGACATGCTTTAATGTTCAAAAAACACATTATTTTTCAAATACTGTACATTATTGTAGGTCCTCTAT
>NW_015552787.1:13883-23735 GCF_001515605.1 Sinocyclocheilus anshuiensis | reverse complement strand
TTACTCTGCGCTGCGCAAAACTCCGCATTTGAACAGTCAATAGCAAATACTTAAACTAGTAACAAAACATACGTACAGTCACTGATTCAGAAGCGCCAGATTGTCATAGCAAAGTTGGAACTGACCCTTTTTTTTTTTATAGACTTTGTGCACAGCCAGCCTTGTACTCTTCTAGGCTCAAAAAACTGTCCTCCATAAAATGCGTTGCACAAATTCGAACATCTGGGTTGTGCTGTTCTGTTGTAAATAAATCTTAACCAATGATTCCTAATTGCATCTACTTCCGGAATGCCAAATAAAGTGCTTTTGCTTTCGCACTGAATCACACAGCGTCTCCCTGACATACTTTAGTCTTTGCAACTTTACAGATCTTCTTTATGCACCAAGAGCTTGTAACACTCCAAAGAGAAAGGAAAACTTGAAATCGCATCATATGACCCTTTTAAAAACACCGAAGCGCAGTGCCTTTAACTCTATCATCACATTAGGGTTCGTACGGTCATGAAAAACCTGGAAAAGTAATTGAACAGCAATTTCCAGGCCTAGAAAGTTTTGTAAAAATAAATAAACTCAATAAGTTTTTGAAAAGTCATGAAAATCTATTTCACAATTCTCTGCATAATAGAATTATGTTTAATCAGATCCTGAATTTCGTTGCGGGATTGCGCATACATCGCATTACTCATTCCCGCAGCTTTCGACTTTAAAATGAGGGAAATTACTGCAAAACCTTTATTCAATATAGCGTGTAGGTTAGACGAGTAAATAAATCCACACAAACCATCAGATGAAAACAGCGTAAGTGATTCAGCTGTACCGGGTCTTCTCTCTTTGACTTTCTCTTCACATCGACGCATCTAGAGCTGCTGCACGCTGCGATAGAAGACTTTAGCTCGGCGTTTCGGGACAGTTGACAGAATTGTCAATTGCCTAATCGGTCATTGTTGCATCGTCACAAAAATGTATTATTTTCACGTCTTTTTAAGCCATTCGGTACTCGCGCTCTCCAGAGGCGAGTGGTCAAGTGGTCAAGTGCAAAGACCACAAGTGGGTATTTGGACAAGGCAAAAGAGTCGTTTTTAAACTAATCCCAAGCCGTTTCATGTTGACGTCAACATGAAACATTAACATATTGCCCGCCCACTTATTGCGCGCGCAGACCCGGGAAAACTTGAACCTCTTTATTTGGACCAGCTTCTTCCTCCTCCGAATCACAGCCTTTAAGTATGATTAATAATTATTGCTTTGATGTTCTGTTGAGTATGAGAATGAATGATGTTCTGACTCACTTGTTTCGTTTCTAATTCAATCAGCTGTTTTAAACGAATCGTTTGATTTGAAAGATTCAATAAATCATTTATTAAAACATGGACTTGCTTCCACCTACTGGCGGTTTTATTGTCATCATTATTTATCCATGACAGGCCTAAAACAGACAAGGTGGCAGCACTACCAGAACAAAAACACATTTAGCAAAATATTGACCAAAATTCCTCCATTTCAGGCACCAGAATGAAAAAAAAAGCTTGTAAATAATAGTTAATTTAATAAGGCTAATTTTTCATTAAATAAAAACCTTATTTAAAAAAACCTAATCACAAAAAATTTCTCACATTTTGTAATCATTATGTAAAATTAGCTACAGGATGTCATGCAACATCCGTGAAATCTTGCTGGTGTGTGCCACTTTCTCTGATATGGTGAAACTCAGCACAAACCTAGAAAACCACAAACACGCGCAAGTAAGTGTATAACCAACAATGGGTGTAGAAAAGAGAAAGCCGAGTCTGTGTCCTGTTATGTGAGGACACATCACACATCTTGCTCTTCAACTCAATAGAAGTTACCTTAAGTGTTAAGGCTCACTCATTAGTATTCAGCATGCAGCTCAGCCTGCAATTAAAGAAAGTTTGTAAAAGTTTATTTCAAGTTTGTAGATTGCTTTTGTAAATTTAATATCCAATATATTGCTCTATAGTGCAAAATTAATGTCTGTGCATTAGCCTTAACCTAATTTTGGTAAATTCACATTTACCAGGGTTGCATTTCCCAAAAAAAGCATTGTATGGCTAAGCTGATCGTAGAAACACTTGCCACCAAATGGTCTCTACAATCGACTTAGCTCACGATGCTTTTGGGAAGCGCAGCCCTAAACGTCGCAGTTAACAGCAGCGACATTCAAAACATAGAACTGCGTTTACTGAAAAAATACCGGCTAACGTTAACATTAGTGCCCTTCTTTGATGTTAACATTATACTATAAGCAGTGACGCTAAAAAAGCATTCAAAATGCGCATTCAAAAGCACTAGGGAAATGCCATGCTTTACAGCGCTGTGTAAAAAACAGCGTTTCCCAAAAACATTCCTTCATCATGATATACTTACAACACTCAAAAAGCAAATAAGAAATGTTCACAGATGTTTTAATTTACTTACAAGTTGTTCCATTAAAGGGGTCATATTATGCGATTTCATGTTTTCCTTTGTCTTTGGAGTGTTAAAAGCTGTTTGTACATACAGAAGATCCGTAAAGTCTCAAAGGAGCAATTCCATGCAAATGCCAACCTTGCCATGAAAAAATAAAGTTTTTACCAAAATAAAAAAAACCTGTCTTAAGTTGTCCTTTAAGGTCTGTATTTTATTGTACTGATGTGCTGTCAGGGAAATTTTAAGGAAATTGCTTTATTCACCACATATGAGGTGTGCACAGATAAAAAAAAGATACATTTTCAATCAACCATATTTAATGCTTTCAAAAGAGGGATCAAAGACTCCCTTTTTTATACTTTGTTAACAGTAAGCATTTTGCAGAAAGATGGGGGCATGCATGAGAAATAAATACACTCACTTTGATATAACAGCACTGCCATGTAAATGTATAAGCCATATATTTAGAAAGTCATGACGCTTCAGTGCTGTGTCACATCCGTAACGATTTAAAGATAAAGTTTATACTGTAGGCCCTTTAATAAATATTAATACAAATAACGTGAAACTTTATATACAAAGCCAAAATATGTCCATGCTAATTATGATCGACTATTCATCTCACTTATTTGCTCTAAAAAACCTTAATTATGCGTTACGGACGTGACCGTTATGGACGCTTCCTATTAAATCATGCAAGTGACCAGCGCATATTTGTTCACCATGATGTTGCTATTAAAATCACTGACTCACATTACATTTATCTCTGTTACTGTATATCGGAACATTTCAGAAACCAATTCATTCTAGTAACATTTTAGAAATACATTTTTAATCAAGAGAACATCATTAAGATTTACATATCGCCATAATTCATAAACAATTATCGTCATAAATAATTATTTGATTATTACAGTATCAGAGAGAGAGAGAGGCGTGCACAAATGTTTACTCAGCTAATCGCCAACATCCTACCTTTAAGGACACGCCCCTCGTGATGGCGCGTGTTCCCTTTTCCTCACTTTCTTTCCCGCGCGCCCTCTGTTGACCAAGAGGAGTTATTTCCGAGGTGACTGCAGATCTTCTACTTCTGGATAAATATCTATTTCCAGTAATTGGTAAGTAGTTTGATATTTACATGTATATACATGGTTATTTTGAGAAAAGTGTATAAACTACAATAATAAATAAGTAAATATCTTGAACACACTGTGGCCATGGAGTGTATAATGAAATAATTCATTCAGTTTTAACAATTGTTTATTACACAATATCAATGCTAATAAAATTAATTAATATAATACAACAACCAATAAAACTATATACAATAACTAACAAAGAAACAACAATAAAAAAATTATTAATTCTATATAACTCTCATCCTATAGCGCAGTGGCAAAAACTAATGCTGAAAGACAAAGGGCATTCAGAGAGAGGAAGAGAAATAATGAAAATTTCAAGGAAAAGAAAAAAAGCAGAAAGACTAAGCAAGAAAGAAACACGATCAAAACAAGATGCAGTGAGAGTCAGGGAGCTTGCTAGAGAAAGACAGAGGAAAAGGCGTTTGCTGAAGAGGTCACAGTTTCCTGCTTTACTCCAGGAGTCACCACAGAATTCACCATTTCAAACAAGACAGTATCTAGGCAAGGCACTAAAACTGCAACATCACTGTGCCTTCTTCCAGAGAAGAAGAAAATGAATCGTGACCGCCACCACTACTACATATGATCATGTCAGGGAACTCTATGAGAGAGATGACATCTCAAGGCAAGCACCAGGAATGAGGAATGTGGTCACAGTCAGAGAGGGAGGAGTGAAAAAGAAAATCCAGAAACGACATTTAACAATGTCTATTCTAGAGGCCTACCGCTACTTCAAAAATGAATATCCGGAGTCTATAATTGGAAAATCTAAATTTGCTGAGCTTCGACCATCTCATGTGCTCCGGTCTTCAGACACTCCAAGAAATGTGTGTCTTTGCCGATATCACGAAAATATTAAGTTAGCCCTGGACTGTCTGCAACATGTCATCCCAAGGCGGGCATTCCAGAGCACACAGGATTTTGTTGAAGCTGTGGCCTGCAATCCAGATAGTCTCCTCTGCATGTTAGGACAGTGTGCTGAATGCAGGAATGGCAAGCTCTTGGAAATGCGTACCCTCTGTAACATCCCAGAAGAAGATGACCAAATTAAGGTGACCTGGTACGCATGGGGAAACAACAGAAGGCTGCCAAATAAGGTCCAAAAGAGTGGCACACTAGGTGATGTGCTTAATTTTCTCAAGATAGTGGCTACAAAATTTGTGCATCACTGTTTTGTTAAAAAACAGCAAAGTGGATTTTTCCAGGCCAAAAAACTGCAGGCAAAAACAGACCAGGAAACTGTGGTGCTGCAGGTAGATTTTGCCGAAAATTACACCGCTGCCTACCAAGACCAGATCCAGTCAGCACACTGGCATCAGAGGCAGGTCAGTGTTTTCCTCAGTCCTGTGGTCTGATGGAGATCCTGAGTCATATGCCATAGTGAGTGACAGCCTGGAACACGACAAGAGGTCTGTGGCAACCTTCCTCTCCAAGATTGTGGAGGACATTAAAATGAAACAAGATTGCAACATCACTGTGCCTTCTTCCAGAGAAAAACAAAATGAATCATGTGACCGCCACCACTACTACATATGATCATGTCAGGGAACTCTATGAGAGAGATGACATCTCAAGGCAAGCACCAGGAATGAGGAATGTGGTCACAGTCAGAGAGGGAGGAGTGAAAAAGAAAATCCAGAAACGACATTTAACAATGTCTATTCTAGAGGCCTACCGCTACTTCAAAAATGAATATCCGGAGTCTATAATTGGAAAATCTAAATTTGCTGAGCTTCGACCATCTCATGTGCTCCGGTCTTCAGACACTCCAAGAAATGTGTGTCTTTGCCGATATCACGAAAATATTAAGTTAGCCCTGGACTGTCTGCAACATGTCATCCCAAGGCGGGCATTCCAGAGCACACAGGATTTTGTTGAAGCTGTGGCCTGCAATCCAGATAGTCCCCTCTGCATGTTAGGACAGTGTGCTGAATGCAGGAATGGCAAGCTCTTGGAAATGCGTACCCTCTGTAACATCCCAGAAGAAGATAACCAAATTAAGGTGACCTGGTACGCATGGGAAACAACAGAAGGGCTGCCAAATAAGGTCCAAAAGAGTGGCACACTAGGTGATGTGCTTAATTTTCTCAAGATAGTGGCTACAAAATTTGTGCATCACTGTTTTGTTAAAAAACAGCAAAGTGGATTTTTCCAGGCCATAAAACTGCAGGCAAAAACAGACCAGGAAACTGTGGTGCTGCAGGTAGATTTTGCCGAAAATTACACCGCTGCCTACCAAGACCAGATCCAGTCAGCACACTGGCATCAGAGGCAGGTCAGTGTTTTCCTCAGTCCTGTGGTCTGATGGAGATCCTGAGTCATATGCCATAGTGAGTGACAGCCTGGAACACGACAAGAGGTCTGTGGCAACCTTCCTTTCCAAGATTGTGGAGGACATTAAAATGAAACATCCTGCAATGAAAGAGATTAACATATTTAGTGATGGAGCTGCTTCTCAGTTTAAGAACAAGTTCATCTGGTGTTTCATGTCAACTACATTCAAGGAGCTGTTTCCAACTTTAAGAGTACAGTGGCACTTCTTTGCCACAAGCCACGGCAAAGGTGCAGTGGATGGTGTGGGAGCAACAGCGAAGCGTGCAGTGTGACAGATGCTGCTTCATTTGTAGCTTCTGCAAGGAAGAGTTGCCTAAACATAAACATCAAACTCATTACATCCACCGAAATCACAGATTTTATACAGTATCATAAGCTGGATGAGAGATGGGCCATCACCACAGCTGTTCCCGGCACTCAATCAGTACATCACATTGACCAAGTCTCCTGGGGAGAAGTGCGTCACAAAATCTACAGTCAGGTGTCCATACGTTTCTCTCGGAAATCACATCTGCTGAAAGTCCCGAACGCCAGTCCTCTCTCTGAGCGTCAGTCAACAGCTGCAAAGAACATCAAAACTGGAGACTGTGTCTTGGTCCAATTCAAGGCAAACAAATCATTCAGGCAGTTTGTCGGACTTGTTAATAACCGAGAGCAGGAGGCACTGGAAATAAGGTTCTTAAGAAGGAATGACAGTGCTGGATTAGTGTACATCTTACCTGTGATGGAAGATAAAGCTTGGGTGACACCTGACCAAGTGATTGAGACTTTCAACCCAAAAGTAGACAACAGAGGGAGGTATCACTTTGCAGAGGCAGTCTTTGCAGAATAGAAAGAGAAAAATAGAAGTCATCTAATTAATCACATTTGTACTCAATTATTTGATATTTTGCATGTTTGTTTTGCCTTGATTGATGTTTTACATTAGCTTTTACATTTGATAATTTCAACATCTTTACAATATTTCATAACATGTAAAAAGTAAAGACTATGTCTACAATTAATTAATTTTACTTTATTTTATGTCTACAGTAAATTAATTTTAATTATTTTTTTTATTTCTTATTCATGATGATTCATGTTCATAATTTCTTATTCATGATGATTCATGTTCATAACAAGTGATCAGTTTACACTGTATGCTCACCTTTTTTGGACCTCTTGTTGCTACAAAGTCCTTAACGCTTTGCAAATGTTGGCCTGTGTAAAAAAATATTATGTATTTTTCAAGTATTTCTTAGAGATGTTCACATTAAACAATAAATGAACATACTGTATTGACTTTGTGCTCACCTTTTTTGGACATCTTTTTCACACAGCTCGTTTTGCTGCGTTTTAATCTTCTTAACATCCAAATGCCAGCCATTCAACTTGGTAAAACATAACTTCTGAAATTAAGTAATCTTTTGAGACGATAAATGACATGTAGATTATTCTAAAGTATTGGCTAACATTGCAATTATTTTGTCAAAACATAATGCAGCTATTTTGACTCACGATTGTGCATTTTGCAACGCAAACTAAGAAAAAATATTGCGATCAAATATAATATTGTCATCACTGTGACACACGATTGTATTTTGCATGCCATTCTCCACACAGGCTTACACACTAACAAGCAGACAATGCTTCAGTTCGCCTAAGCTTGTTCTGCGACCTCCGGAACTTGGTAAACATGTATTATAGCTGATGATGTATATTAGCAATTTTATATCATCCGGGGTCTAAAGTAAACACCACATTAGCAAACAATATCAAGTCTGAATTCAGTTTTGAACAGGTCCGCACTGGTTACATTTTAACACCGCATTCACACGAACACAAGCTCATCTATAACAAGGTGATTTCAGTTTAAATGTTATTAATATAAATTAACTTACCATACAGATGTCTCGGAGGACAATGTTTATTGGTTTAAATACCCAACAGAGACCCACAAACAGATCTCAGTTAAAGTTTTTAAAGCATTTTATCTGATTTTCCAGGGTCAGACAAGTGTCAATTTCAGATCCGTCATGTCCGTAACGGAGAGACGTCACGTTCGTAACAATGGTTTTTCCTTTGAATTACTGAAATAAATGAACTTTTCCACGACATTCTAATTTATTGAGATGCACCTGTAAATGCAAACATGAAAAACGAAATAAAATAATTTATGTTCCATGGAGAGCAAACCCTTATCGTTTCGGCTGGTATCATTTTTTTTAATTCGCAGAATTTCTACAAAGCATGTCGACTCCCAAAAACTCAAGTCCTTTTTTGTCACGTCCGTAACGCATGCATATTTCCCTCATTTAAAATATTAAACACGTGTATAGACTGATATTTTTCTGATGCCTGAAATCTATGGTTAAGGGTTTAGAAAAATATAAACAGATGTTTCAATATATTGTTAACATATGCATTCTCTGAGAATTTATGTTTCAAGTTTTTACTGCAAATGTCACGTCCATAACGCTGGAATTGCTCACTAGCGAATTTAAAGATTTCTAATAAATGAAGAAATTGACTTGACTTTGAGTTGAGAATGAATAGCCTATTCTAAATTAAATCAGTCTCGAAACGCATGACTCGGTAACGACTTTAAAAGAACTGTAATTAACCTTTAAAAAAATCATTGCAACATTAACTAATAGCCAACACAAACTGCAAGCCACGGAAGCAGCGGCACCGGTGCCTCTGATCAGAGTCTACACGGCTGCATGACGCTGTGCAAGCGCAGAGCAATACAGGGGTAGAGGAGAATCTACTAATATTGTTTGTTTGGATATAAACACTTCGAAATGGACCATATTCATAAAAATACATTTGGTGTACGCAGTTTACAAACTGAACATGACCGCCGCAACCTCGAACTTCATTCACTACAGTAAAACAGTTTCTATGGATAATTTGACTAATATTGTTCATACAAACTGCTATAATTTATTACGTTGTTATAATAATTTAGAATTGTAGTAATACTAAGTATTATAATAAATTTGTATATCATTATAAAAAAGTGTATATGTAAGAAATGTAATCATCAATGATGGATAAATAATTAAGTACAGTTTGTTGTAAATATAACTCCACTCGATTCTGGTACTGTCACGATACTGTGTCGATGAACGCACGAAGATGAAGATGAAGGAAAACAGTGTTTAATAAATCCACAGAGAGCTAATTCCAAGGTAAGGGAAGGCTGGTGACACATAACACTGACGAGACCCAACAAACTAACACTGAACAGACAGGAACTTAAATACACAGACCAAACTAGAATAATGACTAGACACACCTGAACTGAATGACGAAATCAAATCAAAAACCATAACAACTAACTAGACAGTGACAATGGTGCAAACAGAGTCCAAACTAACAGAAACTGTGACAGGTGACCTCTGCTAAATATACTTCTGATCTGCAAAGCTCGATTTGCTTCACCTGAATGTCACACATCTCATCGGAGAACCATTTGAGTACACAATTCATTCTCCTCAACTTATAATCAGAGAAAAGTTGTTCACTATATCAAAGACTATTTCTGACCCAGGAAAACCCTGTTTAATGTTTCAAGGCAGTCAGATAGATAAATTAAAGGAGGTATTTCACCCAAAAATGTAAATTCTGTCATACTCTCTCTCATGTTCTTCCAAACCTGTATGATTTTCTTTCTTCCATGAAACAAAAAAAAAGGAAATGTTTTGTACATTGTAATGAAAGGCAATGGAAAACAAACCAAGCTCTATTTTGATCACCACTGACGCTCATTATATCTGGACAATAACTTTCTTCACAACTTCTTTTGTAACATGGAAAAAAGAAAGTCATACAGGTTTGGAACAACATATGTGTCATGGATTCACCAGGCTCTCCCGTCACACACACACACACACACACACAATCACACTCACACTCTCACACACACACTCTCTCATTCACTCACTCACACACTCTCTCACACACA
>NW_015552787.1:13314-13727 GCF_001515605.1 Sinocyclocheilus anshuiensis | reverse complement strand
CACACACACACACACACTGATCTTACTATCTATATGAGGATTTATTACAGTTACTGATTTATCATGCAGCTCAAAGAATTATGGGTATAATAACTCGTCAATCTATTCTGATACATCAAATCAGTTTCACTGTTGACCCAATAAAAATATAAAACCCAGGATAGAGCGGCTGAGTGAATGTGGTCTGGACTGTGTGGATGAGGCTCATTGTGTCAGAGACGCTGTAGAAGGACAGAGTTCCTGCACTCTGATCCACATACACTCCTATTCTCCTGCTGGTGCTGATGGACTTCACAGGGAGAGCAGTCTGTATCTTATTGTGTATGAAAGAGTAACTGGAGTGAGTGCAGAACAAACTCCAGGACTGATTATTACATCCAAACAAACACTCATCACCCCGTCTCTTCCTGCTG
>NW_015552787.1:12919-13199 GCF_001515605.1 Sinocyclocheilus anshuiensis | reverse complement strand
CAACCCCACTCCACTCCATCTCCCAGTAACAGCGTCCACACACACTCTCTCTACACAACACCTGACACTCATCATCAAATCTGTCTGGATGATCAGGATACGGATGATACTCTCTCACACCTGTCACCTTTCTGTTCTCCTCAGACAGACTGAGAAAAGTGTGTGCTGTGTTTGGATCCAGTGTGAGAAAACAGACCCCTGAACACAAGAACAGAAACATTAATAACACAACAATCACTACAGCTGTGTGTTTGTGTGTGTGTGTGTGTGAGAGTGAGAA
>NW_015552787.1:10784-12767 GCF_001515605.1 Sinocyclocheilus anshuiensis | reverse complement strand
CACTATAGCTGTGTGTGTGTGTGTGTGTGTGTGTGTGTAGACATACATTTCTTTAGACCTGCTGTAATCCTGGATTCTCCTCCATGATCCACACTAGAAAACACACACATTCAGTCAGTGAACACAAGTTTTAGTTTGACAGATTTAAAAAAATATTAGACAGAAATGAAGTTTAAATGAGTGGTTGCTATGGTACTTGGGGTGGTTGCTATGCTGTTGATAACATGTTCTGGGTGGTTGCTATAGGCAGTTGCTAGGGCACACAGGGTGGTTGCTAGGGTCTCGCTATGCAGTTGCTAGTATTATCATCACATTGCTAGCATGTTTTGGAATGATTTAGCATGTTCTAGGCTTGATTGAGTCTCAAGGGATTCTGGGAGCTTAGATTAGAATTTTGTCAGTCGGAGTTTGAATAGATGTGGCTCATCTGAACATTCCGTCAATGTAAGTCTGTGGGATTTTTATCAGTGGTCGGCAGCTGGCGAAGCCTTTTGACATAATGAAATAAATAAACGCCAAGCGCTATTTTATAACAAGATCAAATGTGTATCGAGCACATCAAGGTCAGCGGTCCTATTGCATCACGGGTGGTTACTACAGTTAACAGTTGCTACGGTCAGGCGTGCAGTGAAGAGAGCAGAGAGCGGCGAGACAGATGAAGCTTTCAGTGAGTGAAAATCCTTAAAAAGTCTTACATTTAGTTGTATCAAATTTAAGGCATTAAAAGTCTTAAATAGTACAAGAAAGCCTTAATAATGATTTTTAGGAGGTCTTAAATGTGGGGATGGTAAGATGAGAATTGCGATACGGATTAATATGATGATTAAACTTCAAAAGCCTCTGATTTCATTGAATATGAGCGCTGCACGTTTCAGAGTCAGCTGCTGCGCTGCTTTGTGTTCTGCTGTTACCGGGGAAACCGCTGTGTTTCTGCCGTTCTAAAAGCGCCTCCTGCTGGCAGAGAATGAATGTGCATTTTTATTAAGCCCATCCACTGTTGTTGTTCAGACCAATGTGAAAATCAACCCATGTTTTCATGCAAACACGCAGAATTGAAAATGTGAACTGGTGGATCAACAAGAAGCTAATGCATTATAAAAATTTAAAACATTCAGACAGTAAAATATATTTATGTATTATTTAATTAATAGGTTATAATTGATTGATAATAATTCTTTAAATTAATATAGCCTAACAATTGATAGTTTTGCCTACATTTTCTTAAAAAAAATGGTTTAAAGGCTGAAATGTGACGTTAATCATTCTAAAAACCTTTTTGTTTTTGTGAAAACTTGTATCTGAACTCGAAATCATGCTTTTTACAGTCATTTTAATTTTATTTGTGCAGGTCTTAAAAATTCTTAAATATGAGCTTAAATATCCTGCAGATACAATGGTCTGCCAAAAACCACCAATTTATATTTTTAGGTAGGCCTATATAACTGTCCGGACCTCGGCTGGTGAGGAGGGTTCATTACTGGACCTCAAGCAGCTTTAGTTGAAGACCCCTGGTCTGTGGGATTTTTATGGTTTTAATTTTTTCTTTATTTTCAGGTGTTTCTCAGAGACTGAACTGGTTTAAAGCGCAGAGATTCTGCAGCAATAAAATCTCTTCCTGAACTTCACAAGAGCTTGAAGAAACATCAGCGGTGAGACGCGTGTTTGAGTCTGAAACCAGACCACGAAATCAACACAGTAATATTTGTCTGTACTATCAAAAATACATCTGAATCAGAAATGTTCATGATTTCCATCATTCTGACAGGTGACAGATATTGTATTTCCCTGCTTTAGAAACTCTGATAACAGAGATCAGAAATGAATAAGAGACAATTACATTTTAAAGCATCTGATGAAAACAAACCTGGAAAGAGACGTAAAGACCAGAGATTCTTAGAGCATTCAGTGAATTATTCATGAGATTAAAAAATACAAAAGAGCAAAGTGCAAATGAAAAATGAAAATAATCAGGAGGAAACGAAT
>NW_015552787.1:8125-10774 GCF_001515605.1 Sinocyclocheilus anshuiensis | reverse complement strand
ATGTGAAGCTACGTCACGCAGGGTTGCATGCTGGGACACCGCTGCCATTCAGGGAGGATCGTCCTCTGCTACAAATGCTGGATTGCTCACTGCTGGTTCAGCGTCATACGGCAGAATATCCAAATAAAAGTCTGTGTTCAACAAGCTGACAGACGTCCATCCATTTCTTTGTTGGAAACGTTTCATTGACGAAGTATAATTGTTGTTATTGTAAATATAAATTTTTCCATGGCCGCGGAGGAGAGTCAGAGATTGTGGGTCACATTCAGCGGACAGACACGAACACACTGTGTTTTTATATTTATTTCCACAAATTACAACCAAAATCAAGTGCTTGGGAGCTTGTGAACAGTTTTGAGGCATTTTAAAATGCTGACAGTGATGCTAAGAGACATGCAGAGAAAGGGGGCGATTACTTGTAGCACAAAGTAAAAAAAAACATATGTGGCCCATTCACATGTTTGTCAGACCGTAAACAAACCTGCCCGCTACTATTAGAATACTGGGTTCACACTGATAAGTGTTTTGGTCGCGAGACTTGGCCAGTGGAAGTTTTTTTTTTTTTTAACCGCAAGGTCTAGAGATGTGCTTTCAGAAGCTGAATTTCTTTGTACTTGAGCGCCGTGTTTTAGAATGATGTATTATGTGCGAAAAGCTGCAATAAAGACCTGAGACGAGCGCAGCATTCAAACACAAATTCAAAGACGTCATGCTTGACATACTTCAGTTTATCCAATGAGCAGTTTGAGTCCTCCAGTTTTTCAGAAAGCAGCTTGACTCCTGAATCTCCCGGGTGATTGTAGCTCAGATCCAGCTCTCTCAGGTGTGAGGGGTTTGAACTCAGAGCTGAAGACAAATAACCACAGCCTTCCTCTGTCACCATACAGCCAGACAACCTACAAATACAGCAACAGTCCATATGACATCTCTTACACACATTTGTACTTATTTCAGCCATTAATTATTCCTGAATGGTCATGTCTTAATGTTTACTTTGTTAAAAAAAAACTTATCCCTCATTAGAAATGCAATAATGTCACTATCAGTACATGATGTCAATGATATAAAAACAAAACAAAACAAAACAAAAAAGCTAAAAGGCCATGTAAACATTATAAATAAAACGATGGAAATGGCTGTCCAGTGGACTGGTGTTAATGCTGAACAAACAACACTTGTTAAGAAAAAAAATCCAGACTTTTGACCACTTTCTATTTACATCTATTTGGCATCACTTTCTACTGTCCTTTCATCTTGGGAGAATACATATCGTCATTGTCATGTTGAAAAAATGCCCACCAACGCAGGCAAATGAGGAGAGGGTAGCAGTTCTGTTTCAAGTTGTGTGAATTCATGACAGCATTGATTAATAAACCTTCATCACTCATGCATCTCTATATAAGAGCTTTACTACCACCAAACTCCACTGTGGGAACCAGGCACTCTCACTGTACTCCTCCTCTACCAGCACCTGTTAGATATGAAATGATTAGGCTAAATGAGTTTCTTGTGCTTTGGCTACAGCAGGTAGTTTCAGTGAGGACAACAACCATTCATGTCACTTCTGCAGGCTGCATCTTACTCGGTGAGATACACAATCACTCTTTTCATAGCTTTTGCAGGCTCTGAGACACTTGCTTGGTATTTCTCCTGCTCTTTTTCTAGCAAAAAATCACTCATCACTAAATTAAAATGAAGGTCTGATTATTTCAGGGGCCTTGTCACAAGTCCATTGTTTTTGAATTTCTGTGTTACTGTTATGTCCCAGTGAGTGCTGGGCCTGTGTTTTTTCTTGTTTTGTTTTTGGTTTCCAGGTATACTGGTTATGGTGGGTGTGTCTTTCCACCTGAGGCTTATTATGCGGCGCTATAAAAACTGCAGCGCTGATGTGGACGGGGGCACGATGTGTAACAACAACAACCATGCATGTCACTTCTGCAGGCTGCGTCATACTCTGTGAGATAAAGTGTCACTTTTCATAGCTTTTGCCGGCTCTGAGACACTTGCATGTTATTTCTCCTGCTCTTTTTCTAGCAAAAAATCACTCATCACTAAATTAAAATGAAGGTCTGATTATTTCAGGGGCCTTGTCACAAGTCCATTGTTTTTGAATTTCTGTATTACTGTTATGTCCCAGTGAGTGCTGGGCCTGTGTTTTTTCTTGTTTTGTTTTTGGTTTCCAGGTATACTGGTTATGGTGGGTGTGTCTTTCCACCTGAGGCTTATTATGCGGCGCTATAAAAACTGCAGCGCTGATGTGGACGGGGGCACGATGTGACCACACTAACCAGACCTGCTGCTTTCTCTTTTGTTTTGTTGTTTATTTCGTTTGCATACAGTTCAGACCTTGAGCTTACAGTCCACTGTCATGCACGCTTACATCACTGACTTACATTAATACATACTCAAGTTCCCTTTCAAGGGAACTTCGAACTGCGTCCTCTAGGGGTCGCTATGGGGAACGCCTCGCCGTGACCCGTGTCTGAAGCATACATTGAAAAAACACCAACAACACGTTGGTCGGCGACAGCCATGACGTCACTACCGGTGCAACTTTAGTATAAATAGGCGCTGGGAGCACACATCATTCACTTCTTCGTCTGAAGCTTGCATCCGCAGCATGGCAAGAAACCTAGAGGACGCAGTGTC
>NW_015552787.1:4269-6609 GCF_001515605.1 Sinocyclocheilus anshuiensis | reverse complement strand
TAGGGGTGTAACGATCCATCGATATGGATCGATACATCGATTAAATGTCTAACGATATGATGTATCGATGCCACATGTAAAATATTGATATCTGTAGTATAAATAGGCACCTTATTTTGACACTGTCCCCATTTTCACCAATGTCCGTCTATGCATTACCGCCAATGCATGCATTCTCGGTCAAACTCTCGAGCGCTTGTGAGAAGTTTTCAGCACGCAGTGATGCGCACACATCCAAAGCGCACATATAGCCTACAGACAGCCGCATCGACAGCACGCTACCTAATTGAGCTCTCTTCCGCTTTTTTGTGCATGGATGAACAAATACAGACCAAATTACATCAACATGTGTACCTTGGCGAATATCCAAGTAAACACAGTCGGTTAGTCTTAATGTAAACCGTTGAGAAAGAAAACGCATGTGTATCATCAGTATATTGGATCTGTGCTTTCGTTCTTAAAGTGAAAGCAGACCAACAGACAACTTCTGTCAAAGACAAAAATCTTTAACTGATTTTGACTGAACAACTTTTATAAGGATTAATCTATATTTAATATATACAGTGAAGACTATGCAGTGTTATTTTACATTTGATTATTACATTTCTGTACCTGAAAATTTCTTTCAGCTCTACCTGAATAACCTGAAAAGCACTGTTTATTTAATTTGTATCTTGGTTATATTGTATTTATTTTCTGCTATTGCTTGTAATTTGGTTATCTGTAGAAAAGGTTATTAGCACTGAGCCCATAGTAGCAGCCAAACAAAGTCAAATAAAGTTTTAACAGCTTTATTTTAGATTTTTTTTAAATGTATTTTTCTACATTAATATATTTTTTCCTACAACTGGGGTACCTCGTTTGTGTTATTTCCTAATGAGGATTTACATTATTTTACACATAGCATATTTTAGCACAAAAACCTGAAAGATTGTCTTGACTGTTGTCATATCTTAAGATTACTGATCTTGTGTGTGATTTTTTTTTCTTTATTATTAAAAAAAAAGAAAAAGTGTAGGCTTATTTTTTTGTTGTTGTGAATGTCCCAGTTGAGGAACAGGATGTGAACATGTAAGATAAAGCAGACTTCTGTCAAAGAAAAAAATCTCTCACTGATTTTGACTTAACAACTTTTATAAGGATTAATCTATATTTAATCTATATAGTGAAGACTGTGCAGTGTTATTTTACATTTGATTTACATTTCTGTACCTGAAAATTTATTTTAGATCTACCTGAAAACCAGCAACTCCGACTGGATTCGTCTGAAAGAAGAAAGTCATATACACCTAGGAGTAATTTATGGGCTAATTTTCATTTTTGGGTGAACTAACCCTTTAAGATTACTGATCTTGTGTGTGGCTTAATTTTTTTTTTTTTTATTATTAAAAAGAAAAAGTGTAGGCCTATTTTTTGCTGTGAATGTCCCAATTGAGGAACAGCATGTGAAAATGTAAGATAAATGTTCATGTTATATGTTTTGGTTGCATTTGTGAGTTAATAAAAATCTAGATGGTTGTTTAAAATAGGTATATAATATAATAATATCATTATATTGAGCCAATATTCTCCTGTATCGAATCGTATCGTAGAATTTTTTGAAGTATCAGCAAATATCGTATCCCTAGGTCAGGGGTCGGCAACCCACAGCTCTTTCATCCCTTTGCGCTGGCTCCCTGTAGCATGGGTGTACAATATGTGGGGGAGGTGTCCCCCCGACTTTTAATAAAACAGGATATGCAAAACCACCTGAATTTTTATTTTTGACAAAGGCATCCTGCTGTCGCTGTAGCTAAGCTGAATAACAAGCATAAACCTGCTGACTGACCTGATTGAGGACGATGGCAAATGGTTTGCAGATCCTCAGCATCACTGACAAACATCTAATCTTGTAAAATGTGTTGTAAGTACTGCCGCTCCATAGTATAAACAGAATACGTGCGATCGCGAATCTCGAAAGTGAAAGTGAAACTAAAAAGCGATCGGGCATTCAAAAGCAGTTTCAATGCCAGGCATAATCGCGGCTACCTGATGCCCGCAATTTATATACAGTATAATTGCCCAATGATATAACTGCGAGAGAAAATACTGAAATACATATTTTCCTCCCATCTTGTATTTATTCCCTTTAGGGGTTCCGTATTACACATCATTTTCTTTCGGAACACGGGACGCGGGGGAGGGGGGTTATGGGGATTGCAATGCCTGCTCATCATCGTGATGTCTGTCAGCCATCGGCGGTGGACGATGGCATCGTCTATCGGCCCAACCCTAGTTGTTCATCTTCGGAACACAAATTAAGATATTTTTGATGAAATACGAGAGCTTTCTGACCCTGCA
>NW_015552787.1:2495-2701 GCF_001515605.1 Sinocyclocheilus anshuiensis | reverse complement strand
GTTATATCTGATCAAATGCACATTATTATTCTTTAGTTTGGGTTAAACAAATAAATTTTTGCTTGGTTGAAACAGCAGCTACGCTAATTATGTCTATTTGTTTTTCTGTTTTTGCCACGGGTAGGATTTATACAAGCTTCAGTCTGGATCCAGAACACCTGAGAAGAGATGATGCCAACCCCTCAGAGGACCTCAGATGATGCCAA
>NW_015552787.1:0-2330 GCF_001515605.1 Sinocyclocheilus anshuiensis | reverse complement strand
ATTTGTATTGTGAAAAGCGCTGTACAAATAAACTTGACTTGACTTAATAGTGCCAGGCATAATAGTGGCTCCCTGATGCCCAGCAAGATCAGCAAGTGCTGATGTCAGCTCAACATCGTGATGTCTATCAGCCATCGGCGATGGCCGATGGCATCGTCTATCGGCTCAACCCTATTTTTCAAGTCTTTTATATGAATGATACAGTGGTAATTGACATAGCATTAATTACAGTACAGAAGCTATAAAATATATGTTCTGCCTTATTCTGTGATAAAAATGGAAAAAAAGTGTTTGTAGTATATAAACTATTATACTGATTATACAATCATAACCATAAAATTGTCATTAGTAAAAAATATATCAAAAATATTATAGAAGACAAATGATTGGTTATTGTCCAGCAGTGCATTTTATTTCTTAGCCAAGTAAAAGTAAGAGATAAGTTTTTTTTTTGTCAATTAGACATACATAATAATAATAATAATAATAATAATAGGCCTAATAATATTTATTTATTACATTTGACATTTCTGTCCCCCTCACTTCTGAAATGATTCCTACTCCCCTGCCCTGTAACATAACTGAATACAACACTTTAGCTATATGCCGTGTTATCTTTATTTTGGGATCAAATATCTTGTGGCGCCACGTGAATTTTATTCAGTGGGAAAGGGGCCAAAATGGCTCTTTTGACATTGAAGGTTGCAGACCCCTGCCCTAAGTATAAGAATCAATATCGTATCGTATCGTGATGAACCATCCAATTTACACCCCTAACCGTTACATCACGAGCTTTACAATTTGATAAACACACTGAATATTTTGTTAATTTATTTGATTGAGAACCATTTACCTTTACAGATGGAAAATCTGAAGAAGAACACAGTAACTGCATACAACAGTGTGGTTTTTTTAATTAACTTGCAAAATAATTAATCAAGTATTTGAAACTTAAACCTCAGTATCTCCAGCTTAGAGTTTGGACTCTTCAGTCCATCAGAAAGAAGCTTCACTCCAGAACCCTGCAGGTCATTGTTACTCAGGTCCAGCTCTCTCAGGACAGAGTGTGAGGATTGTAGAGCTGAAGACAAACTTCCACGAGATTGAGCAGACAGATTACATCCACATAGCCTGTGTAAAGAACAGAACAAACAGTAATTTAATTTGTTTACTTATTGTGTTTATTTATCTGGTAGGGTTTGTAATCTGGAGCACATATGACTTCCAGAAAGCTTTGACTGTGGTGATACAGTTGAAGTAAACTCAATGAACAGTGAATATATCTGATGGTTTTAACTTAAAGAAAGAATTTAAGGCAATAACACACAGGGCTTCCATTAGATTTTAAATGTATGTTTCAGTAATTCAATTCTTCATAAAACACCTGTCACTACCGGAGTACTGATCAGCTGCACCTGTCACCACCTCATCAGCACTAGTTTAAATGCACAGCCACTACAGTCACACTTTGTCAGGTCTTGAGTTCACTACGCTACTCCTTACCCGACTGACTGAACCTGGACTCCATCCAGATACCTTCCTGTCTCTGTGCCATCTTCTTCAGCCCGATCCACCAAGGAACCCTTTATCACGTGAGCCCGATCCCTTCCATTCCATAGACCGTTTGCTGTCCATCCCTCTCACTCTCCCAGCACCTGTTCAATAAAGCTCTGTTTACTTTACCTCTCCGGCCCTGGTCTCCTTCTGTACTGTGACAGAAGACCTGACCTGTTCCTCGGATATGTCATCAGTCCTCAGGATATCCAGACAAGAAGGTCCAAGCCATTCACAACTGGCCACAACCCAAGACCGTTAAGGAACTCCAACGCTTTCTAGGATTCTCAAATTTCTACCGTCGTTTCATCCACCACTTCAGTCAGCACACAGCCGCCCTCACGTCCATGCTCCGAAATAAGCCCAAGTCTCGGTCCACAGCCATCCAAAGTTTCGAAGGACTGAAGGAAGCCTTCTGCACCGCTCCTACCCTCGCGCTTCCCGATCCTCAGAGACCGTTTGTCGTGGAAGTAGATGCGTCCACAGTAGGGGTGGGAGCGGTGCTCTCCCAGCATTCTGGAGAGCCTCCTATCCTCCATCCCTGTGCATACTTCTCCCGCAAGCTTTCCCCGGCGGAGCAAAATTATGACATCGGGAACCGCGAGCTTCTCGCCATCAAACTCGCTCTGGAGGAGTGGAGACATTGGCTGGAGGGAGCTCTTCATCCCTTCCAGGTCATCACTGACCATCGGAACTTGGAATATCTTCGGGAGGCGAAACGCCTAAACCCGCGTCAGGCACGATGGGCGCTGTTCTTCACCCGTTTCCAGTTCACT
>NW_015552786.1:0-2242 GCF_001515605.1 Sinocyclocheilus anshuiensis | reverse complement strand
CCTACAAAACCACCACTGGCTCTGCACCCATTTACCTAAATTCAGAGTTATGTGCCCTCTAGAAGCTTTGATGTTTGCCTACAAAACCACCACTGGCTCTGCACCCCTTTACCTAAATTAATTACTTCAGACTTATGTGCCCTCTAGAAGCTTGCGTTCTGCAAGTGAACGTTGCTTTATTGTGCCATCCCAAAGAGGCACAAAAACACTTTCACAGACTTATAAATTAAATGTTCCCTCCTGGTGGAATGACCTGCCCAACTCTGTCCGAGCAGCTGAGTCCTTAGCCATCTTTAAGAATCGGCTAAAAACACATCTCTTCCATGTTTATTTGACCCTCTAACTATAGCGCTCTCTATTCTAATTCTATTCTTTACAAAATAAAAAAGAAATAAAAAACTTGCCCCTTTTAGACTTGCACTCTATATATTTACTAACTGCTTGCTTTCTTAAAAAAACCACTTGCTTCTCTAATCTTTTTGCATTCTATTGGTTTTCTTTTAATTTATTATACAATTATAATTCTGACTTTCTGACTTCTGATTAACAAAAGCAAAAAAGGCCTCTAACACTAGCTTGCTCTATTCTTTCTATTCTATGTTTTCTTTTTATTTATTATATGATTAAAAACAAAATTTGCTACGTGTACTGCATTAAGCTAACTGAGACTTGTTATAGCACTTGCATATCATTGCTCTTTTGTTGATTATTGTCCTCATTTGTAATTCGCTTTGGATAAAAGCGTCTGCTAAATGTCTAAATGTAAATGTAAATGTAAATATATATATATATATATATATATTTATTTGTGTGTGTATTTGTATATATATACTAGGGATGCTCCGATCGATCGGCCGGAGATCGCTATCGGCCAATAATCACATTTTATGACTCGATCGGTACTAGCTTGGCCGATCTCACGAACCGATCGCAATTTGATGACGTCAACGCGTGACGACGTACATGATGCGGGGGGACATAAATGATTTGGCGCCGCAGTCATGTCATGGCTGGTGTGGAAATGCTATGACGTTTCGAGAAACAATGAAAAATTCGTTATTTGTCATGTATGTTTTGCATGATGATATGATAAATGGATGGTTCATTTTTAACAGCAGATTCAGTGACGTTAGAGCTGATCTGCGCATCACTGTATGCGTCTGTGGCGCGTTACGGCTCCACGGCTACCGGAGCTGATCGCAGCCGCTCTAGTCAGTGCTTGTGTTTATGAGCCAGCCGCTGCACATTTCTGAAGCGGCTCTCCGCGCTGCTTGGCTAAAAATTGTCTTTTGTGAGTTGTCACAGCCGTAAGGGATAACAGTAACATAACACGCTGATCGTGGGCTGCTTTTAAATGAACATTTATTTATAAAACAAAATATCTTCTTTGGCCATATTAGCCTACTCAAGCATTAACACAGCATTAACACAGACTTTACTCCTTTCAAACTTCATCTGGAATGTCAACCGTTTCTGCCACTGCAACTTCCCGATCAGGCGAACGAACACATATTTTATCCACCCGCGACCCATCCGCAAATAATCAGAATGCATTTTTATTACCCCACCCGTGGATATAGGAAAAGCAAAATATGTTTGCTGCAGACTTACTGAAAATGCAAATGAATTATCTGCCAGTAGGAGGTTCTTTAAAGCGGGAGAAACAGAGGTTTCCCCAGTAAAGGCTGTACACAAAGCAGCGCTGAGCTCATAAACGCTGCTTTGTCAGGCATATAACATGCAAGATGAAATGAAAATGACATCGATAATTTTCTAAAGCTAGTTTTCCTTCAGAAATACAGTGATATAAAAACACCCGCACCTCCTTTTGATTTTTAATCGTGCAGTACGTGCTCATGTTTATTCAACGAATCCTTTTGGAAAATCCATCTTTTTTGATATTGTGGCGAGCGCCACAAATAAATAAATGCATGGGAAACACATCCCACAGCACAACCACCTGAGCCCAACTTCAGTCTACTCATCACCTTAACTTTAACTGCGTTTGTAGCCGGCGCCATAGCCAGACTGATAAACAAACACAGACCGGAAGTTAACTTCGGGCCAGGCGCGTACGCCCGATGAAACCGTCTATATAAAGCTTGAAGCATCAGAATCGGCATCGGTATCGGCCGATTACCATGACAAGAAATCGGTACTCAGTATCAGCTGCAAAAATCCAGATCGGAGCATCCCTAATATATACAGTATATATACAGTATATATATATATATATATATAT
>NW_015552785.1:67466-67811 GCF_001515605.1 Sinocyclocheilus anshuiensis | reverse complement strand
TGCTCTCGACAGACGGCACCCCAGTTGGGAAACACTGCTCTACACCACACTTCTGTCATTCTAGGAAGACATATCGCTACCTTTCTTAAACACAACACCTACACACTCTCCTCCACCGCACTACTAGGACCAACCTCTAGTAGGGAGGAGTTGTCCTACACATGTGACACCTGCCCTTGCCATCTAACCTCATTCAGTGTCCTTGTGTCTCTTTGTGTTTTCCCTTTTACCTCTCTCTCTCTATGTTTTCCTTTCCCCTCTAGTCCCCTCGCCAGGGAACTCCCTTAACTCAACTTTAAATCCAGGTCCCAAAATTAGGATTGACTCCTTTCACCAAAAATTGTC
>NW_015552785.1:67071-67345 GCF_001515605.1 Sinocyclocheilus anshuiensis | reverse complement strand
TACGATTGACTCCTTTCACCAAAAAATTGTCGTAAATCGTTGTGAAAAGCCGTCGTCAACCAAAGTGAGGCAACACAAGCGTCGGCAACACAAATCGTCGGAAACTGATGGCTAGTCAACACCCCAGTGCGTATAGCTACCCTCACCTACGATTGACAAGACACTGCCACGCACATTATCCTGCCCAACCAAACTTTATGGATCACTGTCTCTTAGGGCTCGACCCTCCTTATTGACGATTTAGCATTGTATCACCTTACCGACGACGAGTATC
>NW_015552785.1:62168-66594 GCF_001515605.1 Sinocyclocheilus anshuiensis | reverse complement strand
GATCAAGGAGGAAGGAACGCAACTTATTGATTTGACTCCTGTTGATACAGCTTTAGAAGCTATCGCTCGCCTTCCGCCCGCTGACGCGCCAATCATTCGGTCTTGGACTGCCGCTGACACAGCGCTTTGCGTTTCTACTATTGTAGGATATGTTGTGACTCTGACACTTGACTTCCTCCTCCACAAGCGAGTGAACGCCGTCCAAGAGTCTTTCAACAAGTGCACGTCCGGCCTTCCGCGCATGTTCCGACGTGATAAAACTGACCAAGAACCTGAACCTGAGAACTCAACAAACCTGATTGAGATTATGCCTATAATCCTCGTCGAACCTCTGACAATTAGAGCAATCAAAACGACACAATTCTAGATGATCCTAAACAATGCACCCCTACGTCGTCTCAAGTGTTCCTAACCCAATTAACCCCAAATTACGTAAACCTTGCACCAGGATTCTGTAAGTGATGGAGATGTTGTTTGTGTCTTGTGAGTGCCTGTTCTCTCTTTCACAAAAACCACCTCCTGGGTATGCAAGCACTGAGACAGCAATAACTGACCCCTGCATCTGGACTCATTTAAGCAACAGAACTTCAGTGTTGTCTCGTGACTGGCTTCAGCATAAATAAAAATTTAATAAACAACAGAACAAAGAATGTTGTATCTGGAAATGTTCCAGCAACAGACACTCCTGGACCCCATGACCGTTTAACGCATAAATCGATAATCCGATAAACAGAAAGCGACAGATTAATAGCTCCATGTCCAAGCGAGAAGAATAGCAGGTCTACACCGCATGACTTTTTGCAACATCCATTGACCTCAGGACTTTCTCTGTCCTCCCCCTTTCTCTACATTCCAGAAAAATGCGCGTTTCTCCTGTCACAGACAAGGAACATAGAACCTACACAGACAATTTAAAAGAAAATCATTTAAAAGTATAAAAGGGCAACTATATTGCCCCGCCGGCAGCCAATATTTGATTGGAACAACGATCTGTGGGACGGATTTATGCAGCTGGATCAAAAATCCAATGTCCGAACAGATTCAATGCCTTTTCTGCACCATCAAGCGATCGGGTCATTAAGCTCCAAACACTCCGTGAAACTTCGTGACTGCCAGAGTCTTCAAAGTCTAAACCCAAGCAGAGAAACTTTCAGAAGACCTTCAAGGCAAGCCTCACTCTCCTTACCCAAGGCAACTGACTTCCGAAGCTCCTACGTCACAAGGCAAACCTTCACTCTTCCCGAGGGCTTCCCCAAAGACGTCATTCAAACGACAGCTCTACAACCAATCAGAGGCGCTGGAATTCCCTGAGACGAGCCAACAAGGGAAAACTCCACTCAGCTGTCACCAAATCGCAAGGAAACAAACAAAGCTTTCATCTCTTGCTGAACTGGTGCTGAATTGATTCTAAGCTAGGGTGACCATACGTGCCATTTTCCCAGGGAAATGCGTCCTGGGAAAATGGCACGTATGGTCACCCTATTCTAAGCAGTAAAGATAAGACAAATCTCTGCTTTTGTGATTTTCTTGGTGCGATCTAAGAACGAGTAACTAACTAGAATTTTGGGACTTCCTCAGAACTCCGTTAAAATCCTCATCCGTATGTGTCTGTGTATGTGTGTTTGCAATACTTTAGTTTAATGTAATCTAGATCACCAATAAATTCCTGTTTCATTATAAGAATCATTGTCTTGTGTTGTGAATTCAAAGTTAAACTCTGCCCAGATCCGGCTCCCTAGCTCGTAGCTTATAAATTATCAAAAGCATGTATTAACCTTTGGCCAGGTATAGTACAAATATTCAAATTGGTAAGATATACTGATGTTAACGTCTCGCTGGATGAACGTTCGATAAAGTGTAAACTATCAATTTTGGAATCAGTTCAATCAGTTCTTCAGATTCGATTCCCCTCTGAAAAGAGCTAACATAAAAGAGTTAAATTCCTTACAAATTCTTCCTTTCCTATAGTAGAGAATGAGTGGAATTGTTCCTCAGGGGATCTATAGCACACTATCTGATGCGATACTGTAGCTGACGGCTGCATGGTTACAATTTTATCTCTAATAGTATCGATCTTGGAAGTAAAGTAGTTCATAAAGTCATTACTGCTGTGCTGTTGGGAAATGTCAACACCTGTTGATGCTTTATTTTTCGTTAATTCAGCCACTGTATTGAATAAATACCTGGGATTATGTTTGTTGTCTTCTAAAAGAGATGAAAAGTAATCAGATCTAGCAGTTCCCTTTCGATACTTCACTCGTACTGCGTCTTGCTAGACGCATATGGGAAAAAAGCCTTTTTTCTCCGTCATTCACGCAGTGAAACTGCACGGCCATTGGTTCGTGCAGGGCTTTAAAAACGAACCAATGGCGCGGCAGCGGAGCTGCACGAGCCTATGGTGATGAAGCCCCCCAAAGCCCACCAGAATGGGCGGGGCATCTGGTTATATAAGCGGGCGCTCGCCACAGGATTCTCAGATTTCTTCTCCTTCAGCGACGACTCTACGCTCATCGCTGATCCTGAAAGCCTGCTCGCCGTTGACACGCCTTCGCAGCTGGAATCGGGACCTTTCAGCACAGCTGACCTGCTTCTCTGCCGCTACATCAACACAGCAGTTCCGGTCCATTTCCCCTGCCGCCATCCGGCGATTCTAAAAGAGCTTATTTCTAGCAGGTAAGCCCTAAAAGAGCAAATTCTAGCGACGTTGTTGCAAATGTCGCTCTGCGAGTGTGGCTCGTGCAGGGAAACTTGCATGATGCAGAAGAGCAATGAGTATGTCATCTGTCTGGGCAGACCCCACGCAGAGACTGCTCTTTCACCGAGACGGAATGCTCACTCGAGCATGAGTTTCGCTCTTCTCCACTCGTGGACAGCCTTCACTGGAGACAGCCCCGCCCTCCCTTTTCTCCTTTCTCAGCGAGCCTCGGAGAGAGAAACAACGGAGTCAGGGAGCTAAGCAACCGGGTCTGAGCGATCGCATGCCGGCACTGTACCCGCGTGCTCGCTCTCCCCGTTGCACTTGGATCTGCCGCAGAAGGGCAGTGAGCTACGCGTTTACTGAGACAAAATGCTCACTTGAGCATGAGTCTCACTCTTCTCCATTCGCGGTCCGCCTCCACTGGAGACAGCCCCGCTCTCCCATTTCTCCTCTCTCAGCGAGCCTCGGAGAGAGAAACAGCGGAGTCAGGGAGCTAAGCAACCGGGTCTTAGCGATCGCATGCCAGCACTGTACCCACTTGCTCGCTCTCCCCATTGCACTCGGATCTGCCGCAGAAGGGCAGTGAGCTACGAGCTTACTGAGACAGAATGTTCACTCGAGCATGAGTCTCGCTCTTCTCCACTCGCGGACCGCCTTCACGGCAAGCAGCCCAGCTCTCCCATTTCTCCTCTCTCAGCGAGCCTCGGAGAGGGAAACAGCGGAGTCAGAGAATAAGCAATCGGTCTGACTGAGCTCATGCTGGCACTCTGCCTGCGTGCTCTCTCTCCATTGCACTCGGATCCGCCGCAGAAGGGCAGTGAGCTACGCGCTTACTGAGACAGAATGCTCACTCGAGCATGAGTCTCACTTTTCTCCACTCGCGGACCGCCTTTCACTGAACAGCCCCGCTCTCACGTTTCTCCTCTCTCAGCAAGCCTCGGAGAGAGAAACGACAAAGCCTGGGAACTAAGCAACCGGGTCTGAGCAATCTCATGCCGATACAGAGCATGCGTACTCTCCCTCCCCACTGCGCTTCGATCCGTGTCTCACATGAAAGGATTAGTGCCCCTCTTTACATCGAGTGGCTTTATCCTACAAAGTAGATCGGAGCAGATGCTGCCGCTGACAGCTTCAAAATTGTGTGTGTGTCACTATGGCTGCGCTCACAAAAGCAGTTGCCCCCCATTCGCGGAAGGTGGCCCTGCCTCCCCGCGCTCATGTTTCTCTCCTCCCAGCTACCTCGGAGGAAGCAATGATGAGCTCACGGGTTGAACGATCAGACTTGAGCAATCCTCTACACACATCATGTGCGCTTAATCTGCCAGTGTGTGTTACACATGGGGATCGGTACACCTCGTTATACGAGCAGCTTAATCCTCCCAGGCAGATCAAAGCGAAACGCATGCAGCTTCGCATTTGTGTGTGCGTCGCTAAGCCCCCCGTTCTAGTGTTTCTCTCCTCCCAGTTACTCGGAGGCAGAAATGACAAACTCGTAGGTATGATCGATCAGGTGTGAGTGATTAAAGCCGGCAGGGCCCCCGCTTGCGTCACTCTCCACGCAGCACTTTGACAAGGCAAACTTCCTCTTGCATTACTCGTAAGTGTTCTGCCCCCACGCGGCCAATCATCCGAGTTAATTCAACTCCTCGTCACGCGGGCCGAGGCCTGGCAGGCCATCCTCAGGGTGACAGAATGGGTTATGGGGATAATAAAGCGAGGATATTCACT
>NW_015552785.1:61309-61511 GCF_001515605.1 Sinocyclocheilus anshuiensis | reverse complement strand
TCGTCCTGGCCCAGTCGGAGGCAGAACTAATATCTCACAGAGCCCTCCTCCTCAGCCACCTGGAGTGCCTGGGATTCAGGGTCAATTTTGCCAAGAGCTCATTGCTTCCCAGCCAAAGAATCTCATTCCTGGGAACAATCTTCGACTCAGCTCAAATGAAAGCTGTAGTCACGCCAGAACGAGCTCTGGCCATACGGAGGCT
>NW_015552785.1:60752-61298 GCF_001515605.1 Sinocyclocheilus anshuiensis | reverse complement strand
ACAAAAGGTATGAGTATAATAATGATTCTAACATAACACTAAGCCAAACACCAAAAAACAACTAGATATGTGTATGTACAGCCACACAAATATACATATACATGTACATATATATATAAAAACATTCAATATATATATATTAATTCATTTCCATTTTGTATGTTGAAGTACTGAAATAACTCAAATTAAATAAAACTAAAACTTAATAAAAAGCCTATTTAGACAATAAAAAACATATAAAATGACAACATTACTACAACTGTAACTAAAACTAAAATAGATAACTAATACATGGAGTCGCACGGTAGAGTCGATGGTCTTTACACTCTTCGGTCTACACAAGACCGCAGCCGCGACCGTTTCCGCAAACCACGGGTTCCATTCCATGCGTGGCGTCACGGACGCCTGCATATCTGGGTGAGTCAGGCCTGTGTATCGGCCCCGACCCCCTGGAAGAACTCCCGTTGGATGGAACAAGGCGTGGCCATGGGGATGGTTCACAGAAGGACAGTTGTCACGACAGATGCCTCCAACTCAGGTTGGGGG